>NC_060190.1:71823216-71905716 GCF_021184085.1 Oncorhynchus gorbuscha | reverse complement strand
GGAGGCTATATACAGGGGGTACTGGTATAGAGTCAATGTGGAGGCTATATACAGGGGGCACCGGTATGGAGTCAACGTGGAGGCTATATACAGGGGGTACTGGTATAGAGTCAATGTGGAGGCTATATACAGGGGGTACCGGTACTGAGTCAATGTGGAGGCTATATACAGGGGGTACTGGTACAGAGTCAATGTGGAGGCTATATACAGGGGGTACTGGTATAGAGTCAATGTGGAGGCTATATACAGGGTGTACTGGTATAGAGTCAATGTGGAGGTTATATACAGAGGGTACTGGTATAGAGTCAATGTGGAGGCTATATACAGGGTGTACTGGTATAGAGTCAATGTGGAGACTATATACAGGGGGTACTGGTATAGAGTCAATGTGGAGGCTATATACAGGGGGTACTGGTATAGAGTCAATGTGGAGGCTATATACAGGTGGTACTGGTATAGAGTCAATGTGGAGGCTATATACAGGGGGTACTGGTATAGAGTCAATATGGAGGCTATATACATGGGGTACTGGTATAGAGTCAATGTGGAGGCTATATACAGGGGGTACAGGTATAGAGTCAATGTGGAGGCTATACAAGGGGGTACTGGTATAGAGTCAATGTGGAGGCTATATACAGGGGGTCCAATTTGTAAGTCGCTCTGGATAAGAGCGTCTGCTAAATGACTTAAATGTAAATGTAAATGTACTGGTATAGAGTCAATGTGGAGGCTATATACAGGGGGTACTGGTATAGAGTCAATGTGGAGGCTATATACAGGGGGTACTGGTATAGAGTCAATGTGGAGGCTATATACAGGGGGTACTGGTATAGAGTCAATGTGGAGGCTATATACAGGGGGTACTGGTATAGAGTCAATGTGGAGGCTATATACAGGGGGTACTGGTATAGAGTCAACGTGGAGGCTATATACAGGTGGTACTGGTATAGAGTCAATGTGGAGGCTATATACAGGGGGTACTGGTATAGAGTCAATGTGGAGGCTATATACAGGGGGTACTGGTACAGAGTCAATGTGGAGGCTATATACAGGGGGTCGCTCTGGATAAGAGCGTCTGCTAAATGACTTAAATGTAAAATGTAAATGTACTGGTATAGAGTCAATGTGGAGGCTATATACAGGGGGTACTGGTATAGAGTCAATGTGGAGGCTATATACAGGGGGTACTGGTATAGAGTCAATGTGGAGGCTATATACAGGGGGTACTGGTATAGAGTCAATGTGGAGGCTATATACAGGGGGTACTGGTATAGAGTCAATGTGGAGGCTATATACAGGGGGTACTGGTATAGAGTCAACGTGGAGGCTATATACAGGTGGTACTGGTATAGAGTCAATGTGGAGGCTATATACAGGGGGTACTGGTATAGAGTCAATGTGGAGGCTATATACAGGGGGTACTGGTACAGAGTCAATGTGGAGGCTATATACAGGGGGTACTGGTATTGAGTCAATGTGGAGACTATATACAGGGGGTACTGGTATAGAGTCAACGTGGAGACTATATACAGGGGGTACCGGTACAGAGTCAATGTGGAGTCAACAACTTGGTGTTGATCACTAGCCACCATCACACACAGCATTCCTTCATCTGTCACCTCACACAAACACAACATTCCTTCATCCGTCACCTTGCATACATGTACATAGCGTGCACTCTGCGGTTAAAAGCCCTCGAGCACTAGAATCTTATTTTTGACTAGAGAGAGTGGAAAACAAAAGAGAGCTACTTAAGGACTCGTAAAAGCCCTGAAGCACTGATTGAGAATGGGAAACAGAGAGGAGGCAATGTGCAGGCTCGCTCCTATCTCCAGCACCACCAGCCGTTTTCTACCCCACACGCGGCTGAACAGGCTGAAGCTCCCAACCACCCACAGCTCCTTCAGTAGGCTGGGATCCAAGTCAACCTCCCACAGCTCCTTCAGTAGGCTGGGATCCAAGTCAACCTCCCACAGCTCCTTCAGTAGGCTGGGATCCAAGTCAACCTCCCACAGCTCCTTCAGTAGGCTGGGATCCAAGTCGACCTCCCACAGCTCCTTCAGTAGGCTGGGATCCAAGTCAACCTCCCACAGCTCCTTCAGTAGGCTGGGATCCAAGTCAACCTCCCACGTTGTCGACAGGTATGTAGGTCCAGTGGACTGGACTATATGATTCTGGATCTGCTGACTACTGACTTAGGGAAGGCTCTTCACTTGAGATCACAGGCTTCACTCAGACTAGAGTAAATCATGAGAGATTTGTGTGACTTTTTGAGTTTATGCAACCCTTATACATACTGTATGCCCAACTCTATGGCACAGTACTGTCTCACTATCAATACGGGTTAATCCATCAACAGTAGTTTCCTTATGGGTGACTGACTGACTGTGGAAGCAGGTTTTGCTGAGCCCATTTTGTCTGTAGGACTTAGTTCTGTGGGGCATGCGTGTCAGTGCTGCAGATGTGGTGTGATTTATGAGGCTTGATTCTGTTCTTGTGATTTTATCTGGAAGGTTATGTGACCATTAAATACCATAAAATACAACACATTTGTTTTGATATTATATGTTCTGTTTGTGTTCTATAACAGTTGTTTTATGTGTTCTATAACAGTTGTTTTATGTGTTCTATAACAGTTGTTTTATGTGTTCTATAACAGTTGTTTTATGTGTTCTATAGCAGTTGTTTTATGTGTTCTATAGCAGTTGTTTTATGTGTTCTATAACAGTTGTTTTATGTGTTCTATAACAGTTGTTTTATGTGTTCTATAACAGTTGTTTTATGTGTTCTATAACAGTTGTTTTATGTGTTCTATAGCAGTTGTTTTATGTGTTCTATAGCAGTTGTTTTATGTGTTCTATAGCAGTTGTTTTATGTGTTCTATAGCAGTTGTTTTATGTGTTCTATAGCAGTTGTTTTATGTGTTCTATAGCAGTTGTTTTATGTGTTCTATAACAGTTGTTTTATGTGTTCTATAGCAGTTGTTTTATGTGTTCTATAGCAGTTGTTTTATGTGTTCTATAGCAGTTGTTTTATGTGTTCTATAGCAGTTGTTTTATGTGTTCTATAGCAGTTGTTTTATGTGTTCTATAACAGTTGTTTTATGTGTTCTATAACAGTTGTTGTATGTGTTCCAAAACAGTTGTTTTATGTGTTCTATAACAGTTGTTTTATGTGTTCTATAACAGTTGTTTTATGTGTTCTATAACAGTTGTTTTATGTGTTCTATAGCAGTTGTTTTATGTGTTCTATAGCAGTTGTTTTATGTGTTCTATAGCAGTTGTTTTATGTGTTCTATAGCAGTTGTTTTATGTGTTCTATAACAGTTGTTTTATGTGTTCTATAGCAGTTGTTTTATGTGTTCTATAGCAGTTGTTTTATGTGTTCTATAGCAGTTGTTTTATGTGTTCTATAGCAGTTGTTTTATGTGTTCTATAACAGTTGTTTTATGTGTTCTATAACAGTTGTTGTATGTGTTCCAAAACAGTTGTTTTATGTGTTCTATAACAGTTGTTTTATGTGTTCTATAACAGTTGTTTTATGTGTTCTATAGCAGTTGTTTTATGTGTTCTATAACAGTTGTTGTATGTGTTCCAAAACAGTTGTTTTATGTGTTCTATAACAGTTGTTTTATGTGTTCTATAACAGTTGTTGTATGTGTTCCAAAACAGTTGTTTTATGTGTTCTATAACAGTTGTTTTATGTGTTCTATAACAGTTGTTTTTTGTGTTCTATAACAGTTGTTGTATGTGTTCCAAAACAGTTGTTTTATGTGTTCTATAACAGTTGTTGTATGTGTTCTATAACAGTTGTTTTATGTGTTCTATAGCAGTTGTTTTATGTGTTCTATAACAGTTGTTTTATGTGTTCTATAACAGTTGTTTTATGTGTTCTATAGCAGTTGTTTTATGTGTTCTATAACAGTTGTTTTATGTGTTCTATAGCAGTTGTTTTATGTGTTCTATAACAGTTGTTTTATGTGTTCTATAGCAGTTGTTTTATGTGTTCTATAACAGTTGTTTTATGTGTTCTATAACAGTTGTTTTATGTGTTCTATAGCAGTTGTTTTATGTGTTCTATAACAGTTGTTGTATGTGTTCCAAAACAGTTGTTTTATGTGTTCTATAACAGTTGTTTTATGTGTTCTATAACAGTTGTTGTATGTGTTCCAAAACAGTTGTTTTATGTGTTCTATAACAGTTGTTTTATGTGTTCTATAGCAGTTGTTTTATGTGTTCTATAACAGTTGTTGTATGTGTTCTATAACAGTTGTTTTATGTGTTCTATAACAGTTGTTTTATGTGTTCTATAACAGTTGTTTTATGTGTTCTATAACAGTTGTTTTATGTGTTCTATAACAGTTGTTGTATGTGTTCCAAAACAGTTGTTTTATGTGTTCTATAACAGTTGTTTTATGTGTTCTATAGCAGTTGTTTTATGTGTTCTATAACAGTTGTTGTATGTGTTCTATAACAGTTGTTTTATGTGTTCTATAACAGTTGTTTTATGTGTTCTATAACAGTTGTTTTATGTGTTCTATAACAGTTGTTTTATGTGTTCTATAGCAGTTGTTTTATGTGTTCTATAGCAGTTGTTTTATGTGTTCTATAACAGTTGTTGTATGTGTTCTATAACAGTTGTTTTATGTGTTCTATAACAGTTGTTTTATGTGTTCTATAACAGTTGTTGTATGTGTTCCAAAACAGTTGTTTTATGTGTTCTATAACAGTTGTTTTATGTGTTCTATAGCAGTTGTTTTATGTGTTCTATAACAGTTGTTTTATGTGTTCTATAGCAGTTGTTTTATGTGTTCTATAACAGTTGTTTTATGTGTTCTATAACAGTTGTTTTATGTGTTCTATAGCAGTTGTTTTATGTGTTCTATAACAGTTGTTTTATGTGTTCTATAGCAGTTGTTTTATGTGTTCTATAGCAGTTGTTGTAACGGTTTTCTAGGTGTGGTGAAGGAGAGTCGGACCAAAACGCAGCGTGTAGATTACGATTCATGTTTAATGAAAAAACACACGTAAACACGAATACAATACAAAAAACAATAAACGTAACGAAAACCAAAACAGCCTAAACTGGTGCAAACTAACAGTAGATAGTTACAAGGACACTAAGGACAATCACCCACAAAACAACCAAAGAATATGGCTGCCTAAATATGGTTCCCAATCGGAGACAACGATAAACACCTGACTCTGATTGAGAACCACTCCAGACAGCCAAAGACTCTGCTAGATCACCCCACTAGCTACAATCCCACTATATACCAAAATCCCATGACAAAACACACCACAATACAAAAACCCCATGCCACACCCTGGCCTGACCCAATACATAAAGATAAACACAAAATACTTCGACCAGGGCGTGACGGTTGTTTTGTGTGTTCTATAGCAGTTGTTTTATGTGTTCTATAACAGTTGTTTTATGTGTTCTATAACAGTTGTTTTAAGTGTTCTATAACAGTTGTTTTATGTGTTCTATAGCAGTTGTTTTATGTGTTCTATAACAGTTGTTTTATGTGTTCTATAACAGTTGTTTTATGTGTTCTATAACAGTTGTTTTATGTGTTCTATAGCAGTTGTTTTATGTGTTCTATAACAGTTGTTTTATGTGTTCTATAGCAGTTGTTTTATGTGTTCTATAACAGTTGTTTTATTTGTTTCTATTTATAACAGTTGTTTTGACTGTTGTCGATCTGTGAGCCTGTTCTGATATCATGGGATTATCTGTTTATTTCCACATTGTTTTAAGGAGCTTTTTAAACAGGTCACAGAAATAGGAAATACCGGTCAGTCACCCTGCCCTGTAGAGGCCTCGGCTGGACCCGTTTAGCATGTCAAAGGGCTGAGTAGATGGTTTTATCAATGGTCATTGACTAGGCTATCAAGAGGAGAAGTAGGACCATTTCCACCTCACTATAACTGATTGCAAACTAAACGTAAACGGCGTTACAAAACTACAGGAAACTACAGTAGACGGCGTTACAAAACTACAGGAAACTACAGTAGACGGTGTTACAAAACTACAGGAAACTACAGTAGACGGCGTTACAAAACTACAGGAAACTACAGTAGACGGTGTTACAAAACTACAGGAAACTACAGTAGACGGCGTTACAAAACTACAGGAAACTACAGTAGAAACGGTGAACAAAACTACAGGAAACTACAGTAGACGGCGTTACAAAACTACAGGAAACTACAGTAGACGGCGTTACAAAACTACAGGAAACTACAGTAGAAACGGTGAACAAAACGACAGAAAACTACAGTAGAAACGGTGAACAAAACTACAGGAAACTACAGTAAACGGTGTTACAAAACTACAGGAAACTACAGTAAACAGCATTACAAAACTACAGGAAACTACAGTAGAAACGGTGAACAAAACGACAGAAAACTACAGTAGAAACGGTGAACAAAATGACAGAAAACTACAGTAGAAACGGTGTTACAAAACTACAGGAAACTACAGTAAACGGCGTTACAAAACTACAGGAAACTACAGTAAACGGTGAACAAAACTACAGGAAACTACAGTAGAAACGGTGAACAAAACGACAGAAAACTACAGTAGAAACGGTGAACAAAACGACAGGAAACTACAGTAAACGGTGTCACAAAACTACAGGAAACTACAGTAAACGGCGTTACAAAACTACAGGAAACTACAGTAAACTGTGTTACAAAACTACAGGAAACTACAGTAAACGGTGTTACAAAACTACAGGAAACTACAGTAAACAGCGTTACAAAACTACGGGAAATTACAGTAAACGGTGTTACAAAACTACAGGAAACTACAGTAAACGGTGTTACAAAACTACAGGAAACTACAGTAAACGGCGTTATAAAACTACGGGAAATTACAGTAAACGGTGAACAAAACTACAGGAAACTACAGTAAACGGTGTTACAAAACTACAGGAAACTACAGTAAACGGCGTTACAAAACTACAGGAAACTACAGTAAACTGTGTTACAAAACTACAGGAAACTACAGTAAACTGTGTTACAAAACTACAGGAAACTACAGTAAACGGTGTTACAAAACTACAGGAAACTACAGTAAACTGTGTTATAAAACTACAGGAAACTACAGTAAACGGTGAACAAAACTACAGGAAACTACAGTAAACTGTGTTACAAAACTACAAGAAACTACAGTAAACGGTGAACAAAACTACAGGAAACTACAGTAAACTGTGTTACAAAACTACAGGAAACTACAGTAAACGGTGTTACAAAACTACAGGAAACTACAGTAAACTGTGTTATAAAACTACAGGAAACTACAGTAAACGGTGAACAAAACTACAGGAAACTACAGTAAACGGCGTTACAAAACTATAGGAAACTACAGTAAACTGTGTTACAAAACTACAGGAAACTACAGTAAACGGTGTTACAAAACTACAGGAAACTACAGTAGAAACGGTGTTACAAAACTACAGGAAACTACGGTAAACTGTGTTATAAAACTACAGGAAACTACAGTAAACGGTGAACAAAACTACAGGAAACTACAGTAAACTGTGTTACAAAACTACAGGAAACTACAGTAAACGGTGTTACAAAACTACAGGAAACTACAGTAAACTGTGTTATAAAACTACAGGAAACTACAGTAAACGGTGAACAAAACTACAGGAAACTACAGTAAACGGCGTTACAAAACTACAGGAAACTACAGTAAACTGTGTTACAAAACTACAGGAAACTACAGTAAACTGTGTTACAAAACTACAGGAAACTACAGTAGAAACGGTGTTACAAAACTACAGGAAGCTACAGTACAAACTGTGAAAGGAAATCACAAAGAGACATTGTGAGAGGAAACCAGACTAGCTGTTTTGGTATTTGGACCCAAGTCAAAACTAACAGAACATGGATATTAAGGCACTTCAGACTGTCATTTCATCGTCTGAAACGCTCTACACATGAACAGCAGACTGGAACGACTGGCACAATTATTAGTCAAGGGATGTAACTCTGAATTTTTATTATTTTTTATTTTATTTCACCTTTATTTAACCAGGTAAACTAGTTGAGAACAAGTTCTCATTTACAACTGCGACCTGCAAAGCAGTTCGCCACATTCAACAACACAGAGTTACACATGGAATAAACAAACATACAGTCAATAACACAATAGAAAAAGTCTATATACAGCGTGTGCAAATGAGGTAGGATAAGGGAGGTAAGGCAATAAATAGGCCATAGTGGCGAAGTAATTACAATATACCAATTAAACACTGGAATGGTAGAATGGCAGAAGATGAATGTGCAAGCAGAGATACTGGGATACTGAATCCTTAGATTATTAGGAAATTAGGTTATAACATTTTCTATGGAACTTGTCAAGGCGTTCATTATGTCAACAGTGTGTTGAATATTATGCAATCACAATCAATGGATTATTTTAATCTCATTTAGATTATTTTTTTTAAATCGGGAGAAATTTGGGTGGAAACAGTGCCACAGTGACATCTACTGGCCACACACATTATCACGTCCCCGGGCCAGTATTATTGAGAACAATGGAAACTGGAGTCTTTGTGTCCATCCAGTCCACGCTCTCCCTCAGCCTCCCTGAGGCCCTGCCTCCTTCCCTCCCTCCCTCCCTTGCATCCCTCCTCCAGCTTTTGTCTCTCCATCTCTGTGGAATCTGGATCCCTCGTCTCTCTATTATTCTCCCGTCTCCGTTTATCTTGGATGTTTTGTTGTTTCTTCCTGTCTATCTGGTTGTCAGGAGCCCCAGTTCCTCCCAGATGAACAGTGAGCCCTGGGCCAGGCCAAGATACCAGGACCAAGCTGCAGTTGAACATTCTACAGCATCCCACCAGGAACAACAACAGCACCCTGACAAACTGTGTCTGGACTCCTTCTGGAGCGAGGTGGAGGCGATACGTAGCCAGGGAAGTGGATACACTGACCTTGACACTGACAGCGCCAGACGAGACTCCAGACACTCTGAAGGTAAAAACAGAGACAGAGGAGTTGGGTGTAAGTCAGTCGATTCCCTACATGAGTCTATTGTCTTAATGTAAACAGAGAGATTTGGTTGTTATTGGGTTGCCTGACCTTTTTTTGGTGAGTTGTGTTGTGTTGAACCATGTGTGTGTGTGTGTGTGTGTGTGTGTGTGTGTGTGTGTGTGTGTGTGTGTGTGTGTGTGTGTGTGTGTGTGTGTGTGTGTGTGTGTGTGTGTGTGTGTGTGTGTGTGTGTGTGTGTGTGTGTGTGTGTGTGTGTGTGTGTGTGTGTGTGTGTGTGTGTGTGTGTGTGTGTGTGTGTGTGTGTGCTGTATAGAACCGCAATGTTACAATGTACTTTCCCTCTATTATATGCATATAACTGCAGGTAACAGTATAATGTGAACAGTCGCATGCACACACACACACACACACGCACACGCACACGCACACGCACACGCACACGCACACGCACACACACACGCACACACACACACACACACACACACACACACACACACACACACACACACACACACACACACACACACACACACACACACACACACACACACACACACACACAAGCACACATTCACACATGCACAAGTACGCAGTATGTAAAGCAGGGTTCTCCCCAAATAATGTAAGAGCTGTACTGCCCCAGCTTCTAGACTGAGCTGTACTGCCCCACCTTGTAGACTGAGCTGTACTGCCCCAGCTTGTAGACTGAGCTGTACTGCCCCAGCTTGTAGACTGAGCTGTACTACCCCACCTTGTAGACTGAGCTACACCTCCCCACCTTGTAGACTGAGCTGTACTGCCCCAGCTTGTAGACTGAGCTACACCTCCCCAGCTTGTAGACTGAGCTGTACTGCCCCAGCTTGTAGACTGAGCTGTACTGCCCCAGCTTGTAGACTGAGCTGTACTGCCCCAGCTTGTAGACTGAGCTGTACTGCCCCAGCTTGTAGACTGAGCTGTACTACCCCACCTTGTAGACTGAGCTACACCTCCCCACCTTGTAGACTGAGCTGTACTGCCCCAGCTTGTAGACTGAGCTACACCTCCCCACCATTATTATATTATTGTAGACTGAGCTGTACTGCCCCAGCTTGTAGACTGAGCTACACCTCCCCACCTTGTAGACTGCGCTGTACTGCCCCAGCTTGTAGACTGAGCTGTACTGCCCCAGCTTGTAGACTGAGCTGTACTGCCCCACCTTGTAGACTGAGCTGTACTGCCCCAGCTTGTAGACTGAGCTGTACTGCCCCACCTTGTAGACTGAGCTGTACTGCCCCAGCTTGTAGACTGAGCTGTACTGCCCCACCTTGTAGACTGAGCTGTACTGCCCCAGCTTGTAGACTGAGCTGTACTGCCCCAGCTTGTAGACTGAGCTGCACTGCCCCAGCTTGTAGACTGAGCTGTACTGCCCCAGCTTGTAGACTGAGCTGTACTGCCCCACCTTGTAGACTGAGCTGTACTGCCCCAGCTTGTAGACTGAGCTGCACTGCCCCACCTTGTAGACTGAGCTGTACTGCCCCAGCTTGTAGACTGAGCTGCACCTCCCCACCTTGTAGACTGAGCTGTACTGCCCCACCTTGTAGACTGAGCTGTACTGCCCCAGCTTGTAGGCTGAGCTGTACTGCCCCAGCTTGTAGACTGAGCTGCGCTGCCCAACCTTGTAGACTGACCTGTACTGCCCCAGCTTGTAGACTGAGCTGTACTGACCCACCTTGTAGACTGAGCTGTACTACCCCAGCTTGTAGACTGAGCTGTACTACCCCAGCTTGTAGACTGAGCTGTACTACCCCAGCTTGTAGACTGAGCTGTACTGCCCCACCTTGTAGACTGAGCTGTACTGCCCCAGCTTGTAGACTGAGCTGCACCTCCCCACCTTGTAGACTGAGCTGTACTACCCCAGCTTGTAGACTGAGCTGCACCTCCCCACCTTGTAGACTGAGCTGTACTGCCCCAGCTTGTAGACTGAGCTGCACCTCCCCACCTTGTAGACTGAGCTGTACTGCCCCAGCTTGTAGACTGAGCTGTACTGCCCCAGCTTGTAGACTGAGCTGCACTGCCCCAGCTTGTAGACTGAGCTGCACTGCCCCAGCTTGTAGACTGAGCTGTACTGCCCCAGCTTGTAGACTGAGCTGCACTGCCCCAGCTTGTAGACTGAGCTGCACTGCCCCAGCTTGTAGACTGAGCTGCACTACCCCACCTTGTAGACTGAGCTGCACCTCCCCACCTTGTAGACTGAGCTGTACTGCCCCAGCTTGTAGACTGAGCTGTACTGCCCCAGCTTGTAGACTGAGCTGCGCTGCCCCAGCTTGTAGACTGAGCTGCACTGCCCCAGCTTGTAGACTGAGCTGTACTGCCCCAGCTTGTAGACTGCGCTGTACTGCCCCAGCTTGTACACTGAGCTGCACTGCCCCAGCTTGTAGACTGAGCTGCACTGCCCCAGCTTGTAGACTGAGCTGCGCTGCCCCAGCTTGTAGACTGAGCTGCGCTGCCCCAGCTTGTAGACTGAGCTGCACTGCCCCAGCTTGTAGACTGAGCTGCACTGCCCCAGCTTGTAGACTGAGCTGCGCTGCCCCAGCTTGTAGACTGAGCTGTACTGCCCCACCTTGTAGACTGAGCTGCACTGCCCCAGCTTGTAGACTGAGCTGCACTGCCCCACCTTGTAGACTGAGCTGCACTGCCCCACCTTGTAGACTGAGCTGCACCACTATGTAAAATAAATAAAATATACAGTACCAGTCAAAAGTTTGGACACACCTACTCATTCAAGGGTTTTTCATTATTTTTACTATTTTCTAGACTGTAGAATAATAGTGAAGACATCAAAACTATGAAATTACACATATGGAATCATGTAGTAACCAGAAAAGTGTTAAACAAATCAAATGAATAAAACGCCTTGAATGAGTAGGTGTGTCCAAACATTTGACTGTTACTGTATATACAGTATATATATCTTTCACACACACACACACACACACACACACACACACACACACACACACACACACACACACACACACACACACACACACACACACACACACACACACACACACACACACACACACACACACATACACACACACACACACACTGTGAATTACAGGAATTGCTCTGGTCTGGCCCTTATAACTATGGTCCATGTTATGTTGACCATTGAAAAATGAAATTACCAGGATAATTCTCGGAAAAATAGGAAAATATTTAAATATGAATTCATATGTATTAATTCAATCACACTGTCTGCTAGTTTATTGGTTATTCTTGAAGGTGTTAAATCTCCCGGCCCTCCCCTAGAATGACTCATCAGCAGCACCTTGGTCAAATATCCTGGGGAGAACTCTGTACAGGCTCTGTGATGAAGCCATTATGTCATGACTAATAAGGGTTTATTTAATAGTTGTATTGTTGATCCAGAGGGGGAGCAGGAGGAGCGGTGGCTGCAGGATGCCGGTCTCTCCACTCTGATCAGGCAGCAGAAACCAGACAGAGACAGGGACACTGAGGACCAGGATGTTGACCAGGCCATACTGCTGTCCACTCTGACCCGTACGCAGGCCGCTGCCGTCCAGAGGAGACTGGACTCCTACACACTGTCCCTGAGGAAGAGGAGCAAACACCCGCCACGTGACGTCCGGGACATCTTCAGCTCATCACCCTCCTCTATTGCTCAGGTCAGACTGACCCACTGACACAATGTTAGTACTGTCTTACTGTCAGACTGACACAATGTTAGTACTGTCTTACTGTCAGACTGACACAATGTTAGTACTGTCTTACTGTCAGACTGACACAATGTTAGTACTGTCTTACTGTCAGACTGACCCACTGACACAATGTTAGTACTGTCTTACTGTCAGACTGACACAATGTTAGTAATGTCTTACTGTCAGACTGACACAATGTTAGTACTGTCTTACTGTCAGACTGACCCACTGACACAATGTTAGTACTGTCTTACTGTCAGACTGACACAATGTTAGTACTGTCTTACTGTCAGACTGACACAATGTTAGTACTGTCTTACTGTCAGACTGACACAATGTTAGTACTGTCTTACTGTCAGACTGACACAATGTTAGTACTGTCTTACTGTCAGACTGACCCACTGACACAATGTTAGTACTGTCTTACTGTCAGACTGACACAATGTTAGTACTGTCTTACTGTCAGACTGACTGCTGACACAATGTTAGTACTGTCTTACTATCAGACTGACACAATGTTAGTACTGTCTTACTGTCAGACTGACACAATGTTAGTACTGTCTTCCTGTCTTACTGTCAGACTGACACAATGTTTAGTACTGTCTTACTGTCAGACTGACCGCTGACACAATGTTAGTACTGTCTTACTGTCAGACTGACCGCTGACACAATGTTAGTACTGTCTTCCTGTCTTACTGTCAGACTGACACAATGTTAGTACTGTCTTACTGTCAGACTGACTACTGACACAATGTTTAGTACTGTCTTACTGTCAGACTGACACAATGTTAGTACTGTCTTACTGTCAGACTGACACAATGTTAGTACTGTCTTCCTGTCTTACTGTCAGACTGACACAATGTTTAGTACTGTCTTACTGTCAGACTGACCGCTGACACAATGTTAGTACTGTCTTACTATCAGAATGACACAATGTTTAGTACTGTCTTACTGTCCGACTGACACAATGTTAGTACTGTCTTACTGTCAGACTGACTGCTGACACAATGTTAGTACTGTCTTACTGTCAGACTGACATATTGTTAGTACTGTCTTACTGTCAGACTGACTGCTGACACAATGTTAGTACTGTCTTACTGTCAGACTGACACAATGTTAGTACTGTCTTACTGTCAGACTGACACAATGTTTAGTACTGTCTTACTGTCAGACTGACTGCTGACACAATGTTTAGTACTGTCTTACTGTCAGACTGACACAATGTTTAGTACTGTCTTACTGTCAGACTGACTGCTGACACAATGTTTAGTACTGTCTTACTGTCAGACTGACACAATGTTTAGTACTGTCTTACTGTCAGACTGACTGCTGACACAATGTTAGTACTGTCTTACTGTCAGACTGACACAATGTTTAGTACTGTCTTACTGCCAGACTGACACAATGTTTAGTACTGTCTTACTGTCAGACTGACACAATGTTTAGTACTGTCTTACTATCAGACTGACTGCTGACACAATGTTTAGTACTGTCTTACTGTCAGACTGACACAATGTTTAGTACTGTCTTACTGTCAGACTGACTGCTGACACAATGTTAGTACTGTCTTACTGTCAGACTGACTGCTGACACAATGTTTAGTACTGTCTTACTGTCAGACTGACACAATGTTTAGTACTGTCTTACTGTCAGACTGACTGCTGACACAATGTTTAGTACTGTCTTACTGTCAGACTGACACAATGTTTAGTACTGTCTTACTGTCAGACTGACTGCTGACACAATGTTAGTACTGTCTTACTGTCAGACTGACACAATGTTTAGTACTGTCTTACTGTCAGACTGACACAATGTTTAGTACTGTCTTACTGTCAGACTGACACAATGTTTAGTACTGTCTTACTGTCAGACTGACCGCTGACACAATGTTAGTACTGTCTTACTATCAGACTGACACAATGTTTAGTACTGTCTTACTGTCCGACTGACACAATGTTAGTACTGTCTTACTGTCAGACTGACTGCTGACACAATGTTAGTACTGTCTTACTGTCAGACTGACATATTGTTAGTACTGTCTTACTGTCAGACTGACTGCTGACACAATGTTAGTACTGTCTTACTGTCAGACTGACACAATGTTAGTACTGTCTTACTGTCAGACTGACACAATGTTTAGTACTGTCTTACTGTCAGACTGACTGCTGACACAATGTTTAGTACTGTCTTACTGTCAGACTGACACAATGTTTAGTACTGTCTTACTGTCAGACTGACTGCTGACACAATGTTTAGTACTGTCTTACTGTCAGACTGACACAATGTTTAGTACTGTCTTACTGTCAGACTGACTGCTGACACAATGTTAGTACTGTCTTACTGTCAGACTGACACAATGTTTAGTACTGTCTTACTGTCAGACTGACACAATGTTTAGTACTGTCTTACTGTCAGACTGACACAATGTTTAGTACTGTCTTACTGTCAGACTGACTGCTGACACAATGTTTAGTACTGTCTTACTGTCAGACTGACACAATGTTTAGTACTGTCTTACTGTCAGACTGACTGCTGACACAATGTTAGTACTGTCTTACTGTCAGACTGACTGCTGACACAATGTTTAGTACTGTCTTACTGTCAGACTGACACAATGTTTAGTACTGTCTTACTGTCAGACTGACTGCTGACACAATGTTTAGTACTGTCTTACTGTCAGACTGACACAATGTTTAGTACTGTCTACCTGTCAGACTGACTGCTGACACAATGTTAGTACTGTCTTACTGTCAGACTGACACAATGTTTAGTACTGTCTTACTGTCAGACTGACACAATGTTTAGTACTGTCTTACTGTCAGACTGACACAATGTTTAGTACTGTCTTACTGTCAGACTGACTGCTGACACAATGTTTAGTACTGTCTTACTGTCAGACTGACACAATGTTTAGTACTGTCTTACTGTCAGACTGACTGCTGACACAATGTTAGTACTGTCTTACTGTCAGACTGACTGCTGACACAATGTTTAGTACTGTCTTACTGTCAGACTGACACAATGTTAGTACTGTCTTACTGTCAGACTGACACATTGTTAGTACTGTCTTACTGTCAGACTGACACATTGTTAGTACTGTCTTACTGTCAGACTGACACATTGTTAGTACTGTCTTACTGTCAGACTGACACATTGTTAGTACTGTCTTACTGTCAGACTGACACAATGTTTAGTACTGTCTTACTGTCAGACTGACTGCTGACACAATGTTTAGTACTGTCTTACTGTCAGACTGACACAATTTTTAGTACTGTCTTACTGTCAGACTGACTGCTGACACAATGTTAGTACTGTCTTACTGTCAGACTGACTGCTGACACAATGTTAGTACTGTCTTACTGTCAGACTGACTGCTGACACAATGTTTAGTACTGTCTTACTGTCAGACTGACACAATGTTAGTACTGTCTTACTGTCAGACTGACACATTGTTAGTACTGTCTTACTGTCAGACTGACACATTGTTAGTACTGTCTTACTGTCAGACTGACACATTGTTAGTACTGTCTTACTGTCAGACTGACACAATGTTAGTAGTCTCTTACTGTCAGACTGACACAATGTTAGTACTGTCTTACTGTCAGACTGACACATTGTTAGTACTGTCTTACTGTCAGACTGACACAATGTTAGTACTGTCTTACTGTCAGACTGACACATTGTTAGTACTGTCTTACTGTCAGACTGACACAATGTTAGTACTGTCTTACTGTCAGACTGACACATTGTTAGTACTGTCTTACTGTCAGACTGACCCACTGACACAATGTTAGTACTGTCTTACTGTCAGACTGACACATTGTTAGTACTGTCTTACTGTCAGACTGACACATTGTTAGTACTGTCTTACTGTCAGACTGACACAATGTTAGTACTGTCTTACTGTCAGACTGACACATTGTTAGTACTGTCTTACTGTCAGACTGACACATTGTTAGTACTGTCTTACTGTCAGACTGACACATTGTTAGTACTGTCTTACTGTCAGACTGACACATTGTTAGTACTGTCTTACTGTCAGACTGACACAATGTTAGTACTGTCTTACTGTCAGACTGACACATTGTTAGTACTGTCTTACTGTCAGACTGACACAATGTTAGTACTGTCTTACTGTCAGACTGACACATTGTTAGTACTGTCTTACTGTCAGACTGACACAATGTTAGTACTGTCTTACTGTCAGACTGACACATTGTTAGTACTGTCTTACTGTCAGACTGACACATTGTTAGTACTGTCTTCCTGTCAGACTGACACAATGTTAGTACTGTCTTACTGTCAGACTGACACATTGTTAGTACTGTCTTACTGTCAGACTGACACATTGTTAGTACTGTCTTACTGCCAGACTGACACAATGTTAGTAGTCTCTTACTGTCAGACTGACACAATGTTAGTACTGTCTTACTGTCAGACTGACACATTGTTAGTACTGTCTTACTGTCAGACTGACACAATGTTAGTACTGTCTTACTGTCAGACTGACACATTGTTAGTACTGTCTTACTGTCAGACTGACACAATGTTAGTACTGTCTTACTGTCAGACTGACACATTGTTAGTACTGTCTTACTGTCAGACTGACCCACTGACACAATGTTAGTACTGTCTTACTGTCAGACTGACACATTGTTAGTACTGTCTTACTGTCAGACTGACACATTGTTAGTACTGTCTTACTGTCAGACTGACACATTGTTAGTACTGTCTTACTGTCAGACTGACACATTGTTAGTACTGTCTTACTGTCAGACTGACACATTGTTAGTACTGTCTTACTGTCAGACTGACACAATGTTAGTACTGTCTTACTGTCAGACTGACACATTGTTAGTACTGTCTTACTGTCAGACTGACACAATGTTAGTACTGTCTTACTGTCAGACTGACACATTGTTAGTACTGTCTTACTGTCAGACTGACACAATGTTAGTACTGTCTTACTGTCAGACTGACACATTGTTAGTACTGTCTTACTGTCAGACTGACACATTGTTAGTACTGTCTTACTGTCAGACTGACACATTGTTAGTACTGTCTTACTGTCAGACTGACACAATGTTAGTACTGTCTTACTGTCAGACTGACACATTGTTAGTACTGTCTTACTGTCAGACTGACACATTGTTAGTACTGTCTTACTGTCAGACTGACACAATGTTAGTACTGTCTTACTGTCAGACTGACACATTGTTAGTACTGTCTTACTGTCAGACTGACACATTGTTAGTACTGTCTTACTGTCAGACTGACACATTGTTAGTACTGTCTTACTGTCAGACTGACACATTGTTAGTACTGTCTTACTGTCAGACTGACACATTGTTAGTATTGTCTTACTGTCAGACTGACACAATGTTAGTACTGTCTTACTGTCAGACTGACACATTGTTAGTACTGTCTTACTGTCAGACTGACACAATGTTAGTACTGTCTTACTGTCAGACTGACACATTGTTAGTACTGTCTTACTGTCAGACTGACACATTGTTAGTACTGTCTTACTGTCAGACTGACACATTGTTAGTACTGTCTTACTGTCAGACTGACACAATGTTAGTACTGTCTTACTGTCAGACTGACACATTGTTAGTACTGTCTTACTGTCAGACTGACACATTGTTAGTACTGTCTTACTGTCAGACTGACACAATGTTAGTACTGTCTTACTGTCAGACTGACACATTGTTAGTACTGTCTTACTGTCAGACTGACACAATGTTAGTACTGTCTTACTCTCAGACTGACACATTGTTAGTACTGTCTTACTGTCAGACTGACACATTGTTAGTACTGTCTTACTGTCAGACTGACACATTGTTAGTACTGTCTTACTGTCAGACTGACACAATGTTAGTACTGTCTTACTGTCAGACTGACACATTGTTAGTACTGTCTTACTGTCAGACTGACACAATGTTAGTACTGTCTTACTGTCAGACTGACACAATGTTAGTACTGTCTTACTGTCAGACTGACACAATGTTAGTACTGTCTTACTGTCAGACTGACACAATGTTAGTACTGTCTTACTGTCAGACTGACACAATGTTAGTACTGTCTTACTGTCAGACTGACACAATGTTAGTACTGTCTTACTGTCAGACTGACACAATGTTAGTACTGTCTTACTGTCAGACTGACACAATGTTAGTACTGTCTTACTGTCAGACTGACACATTGTTAGTAGTCTCTTACTGTCAGACTGACACATTGTTAGTAGTCTCTTACTGTCACTGTTCTTCCTCAAGGATCATTCTGTAGGATTTCCTTTCCCTTTCCACATTGTTTCATACTGTCTCTTCTTAGTGGTGCAATCTGTCTGTAGATATGATTATTTTCCCTGTGATAACAGGATGGATTTCCTTTCCCTTTCCACATTGTTTCATACTGTCTCTTCTTAGTGGTGCAATCTGTCTGTAGATATGATTATTTTCCCTGTGATAACAGGATGGATTTCCTTTCCCTTTCCACATTGTTTCATACTGTCTCTTCTTAGTGGTGCAATGTGTCTGTAGATATGATTATTTTCCCTGTGATAACAGGATGGATTTCCTTTCCCTTTCCACATTGTTTCATACTGTCTCTTCTTAGTGGTGCAATATGTCTGTAGATATGATTATTTTCCCTGTGATAACAGGATGGATTTCCTTTCCCTTTCCACATTGTTTCATACTGTCTCTTCTTAGTGGTGCAATCTGTCTGTAGATATGATTATTTTCCCTGTGATAACAGGATGGATTTCCTTTCCCTTTCCACATTGTTTCATACTGTCTCTTCTTAGTGGTGCAATCTGTCTGTAGATATGATTATTTTCCCTGTGATAACAGGATGGATTTCCTTTCCCTTTCCACATTGTTTCATACTGTCTCTTCTTAGTGGTGCAATCTGTCTGTAGATATGATTATTTTCCCTGTGATAACAGGATGGATTTCCTGTTCAATGCAGCTGAAACGAAACAAATACATAAACACACAATTGTGTGTTTGCTTTCAGGCTTTTGTTCTATGGTTTTACACCAGCTGAGTCAAGTACACATCCAATGAAAGGTTTACTCTAGACCACACAGAGTACATCTCCCAGAGTCCCTTTGGTTTAAATAATAGCCTTTGCTGTATTCCTTCCTGTATTCTCACTGATGCCGGAGTTCTACAAAGACAGTTGACCTATCAGAATAAAGGGAAATCACATGGAAAGGCCATTCTTTGTCGTCTGAGCTCCCGAGATGGAGTAAAATAGGTGTTTCTCTGATCCTATCAGCTGTTTAACACTAGAAAACAATTCTTCTCTCCGTGCTTCCATTCAGTCATCAGACACCATGAAGTGACACTGTAAAGAGACTAACTGTTACTGTACTCGAGCTCGTCCTACCTCTGGCGGTAGACATGTTTACTTGCTCTTTGGGTTCTAGGATGTGTTACTGCAAAAGCACTTTGCGACAAACTGCCCATGTTAAAAAGGGCTTTGTCAATCAATGTGATAGATTGGTTTACATGTTTCCTCTCTTCTCTCCACTCAGACACCTCTACCAGAGTGTCAAGACTCTGAGCCTACAGAGCCTAAATCATCTCTACCAGAGTGTCAAGACTCTGAGCCTACAGAGCCTAAATCATCTCTACCAGAGTGTCAAGACTCTGAGCCTACAGAGCCTAAATCATCTCTACCAGAGTGTCAAGACTCTGAGCCTACAGAGCCTAAATCATCTCTACCAGAGTGTCAAGACTCTGAGCCTACAGAGCCTAAATCATCTCTACCAGAGTGTCAAGACTCTGAGCCTACAGAGCCTAAATCATCTCTACCAGAGTGTCAAGACTCTGAGCCTACAGAGCCTAAATCATCTCTACCAGAGTGTGAAGACTCTGAGCCTACAGAGCCTAAATCATCTCTACCAGAGTGTCAAGACTCTGAGCCTACAGAGCCTAAATCATCTCTACCAGAGTGTCAAGACTCTGAGCCTACAGAGCCTAAATCACCTCTACCAGAGTGTCAAGACTCTGAGCCTACAGAGCCTAAATCACCTGTACCGGACGAGAGTATGGAGACCATCAACAAGACACCACTACAAGGTACCAGCTATCTACATCTTTACCCCATATGTACCTGACAGTATAGCAATGCGAATAGTCTGGGTATCCATTTGACTAGATGTTCAGGAGTCTTATGGCTCGGGGGGTAGAAGCTGTTTAGAAACCTTCTGGACCTAGACTTGGATGGTTGGAGTCGTTGACCATTTTTAGGGCCTTCCTCTGACACCGCCTGGTGTAGAGGTCCTGGATGGCAGGAAGCTTGGCCCCGATGATGTACCGGCCTGATCACCTTTGGGGTCAGCATTAATGAGCGAACATTTAATTGTGTTTTACTACCTCAGACCTACATTATGCTAGCCGTTATGACTGTTATGAGGCACACTATCATTAACACATCAACCTGATTTTGTTTGTCAGAGGTCAGCTTGGACCAGCAGAAGAAGCATGGAGGTGCCCCAAAAGAGGAGATTTTCATCACAGACGTGGCCTACTGCGAACAGGCGGCCATCTTGTTAAAACAGGCTAAGCTGCCTCAGATAAAGAACAGCTGCAAGAGGAAGGAGGACGGCACACTTCCTGTAAGAGTCTCTTTCTCTCTCACTCGGTACACATGCAATGCGTGGAACACATCATCTTAGGCATTAAAACAGAAAGGGGGAGGGGAGAGTGGGGGGAGAGGGGGAGAGGGGGAGAGTGGGAGAGGGGGAGAGGGGGAGGAGGGGGGGGGGGGGGGAGGGGGAGAGGAGAGAGGGGAGAGGGGGAGAGGGGGAGAGGGGGGAGGGGGGGAGAGGGAGAGGGAGAGGGGAGAGAAAGAGAGGGAGGAATAGAGATGACGTGTATCCATTGCTAAGTCTCTCTGTCTCTGTCTGTCTTTGTCTCTCTCTCTCTGTCTTTGTCTCTCTCTCTCTCTGTCTTTGTCTCTCTCTCTCTCTCTCTCTCTCTCTCTCTCTCTCTCTCTCTGTCTCTCTGTCTCCCTTCCCCTCCCCCCACAGAGGGTGATCTGCCCCCAGTGTCGTCTGGGTGTAACTCGTATCCAGGACTTGTCCAACCAGGACATGAAAAAGGTACGTCAGCTGGCCCTGATCGACATGACAGCGCTCTGTGACCTGCTGGAGCTCGATGTCAAACGACACAAGACCTGCAAGAGGAAGATCCCAGGTATGTGAACTCTCTAACACAACTTACACACACACACAAACTGCGAGCCCAGTGTGTGTGGCCTTGCATGCTCCTCCTGCCTCTGCAGCCTAATGCATGTGTCAAGCCCTGGGAGATGTGAAAAGAGTACAGGAGTTGACAGCAATACTAACTCTACTCTCTCTCTCTCTCTCTCTCTCTCTCTCTCTCTCTCTCTCTCTCTCTCTCTCTCTCTCTCTCTCTCTCTCTCTCTCCCTCTCCCTCTCTCTCTCTCTCTCTCTCTCTCTCTCTCTCTCTCTCTCTCTCTCTCTCTCTCTCTCTCTCTCTCTCTCTCTCTCTCTCTCTCTCTCTCTCTCTCTCTCTCCTCTCTCTCTCTCTCTCTCTCTCTCTCTCTCTCTCTCTCTCTCTCTCCTCTCTCTCTCTCTCTCCTCTCTCTCTCTCTCTCTCTCTCTCTCTCTCTCTCTCTCTCTCTCTCTCTCTCTCTCTCTCTCCTCTCTCTCCCTCTCTCTCTCTCTCTCTCTCTCTCTCTCTCTCTCTCTCTCTCTCTCTCTCTCTCTCTCTCTCTCTCTCTCTCTCTCTCTCTCTCTCTCTCTCTCTCTCTCTCTCTCTCTCTCTCTCTCTCTCTCTGTCTCTCTCTCTCTCTCTCTCTCTCTCTCTCTCTCTCTCTCTCTCTCTCTCTCTCTCTCTGTCTCTCTCTCTCTCTCTCTCTCTCTCTCTATTTCTCTATTTCGTTCACAGAGGGTGCCCTGTTTGGGGTTCCACTGGCCACCCTGTTGGAGAATGACCAGAAAGTCAAACCCACTGCTACCACTCCTCTCATCCTGCAAGCGGTAAGCTAAACATAATACCGACTTCTAGTATCTATCTTGAAAACCAAGAGCATGATGTCCCGCATGTCTGCTTCTGTTCTCATCTGTATGTATCTTCTACAGCTGCTGTGGTTCCTGGAGAAGCGGGGAGTTGACTCAGAGGGTATTCTGCGGGTTTCAGGCTCTCAGTCCAGAATCAAGGTGAGATATTTTCCAATCACTTGTTTCTAATTATAAAATGGTATTTGCACATCCAATAAGTTGCATGTTCAGGGTACAAACAACATACAGTCATGAAAGAAAGATACCGGTACACTGTTCAACCATGTTGTCTGTTTCTCCCTGTGCTCAGAAGCTGCAGCAGGACCTGGAACAGAACTTCTACTCTGGAGGGTTCATCTGGGACGAGGTCAGTCCTAACGATGTTGCTGCCCTGTTGAAGAAGTTTATCAGAGAACTACCATCTCCACTTCTCACCGCAGAGCACCTCAACACCTTCAGTGCTACCAGGGGTGGGTCTGCACACAGACAATCACCTATCTATATATTTAGACCTGCGAAGATAAAACCTTTAAGGTGTCTCTATAGTCCAGCGTTTTGGATATGAGATCAAATGTTTTATATGAGGTGAGGTATATGAGTGTTAAATGGCACCTTTTATTGAGGGTGTTTTCACACGTATCTGTTATACCATTTAGAAATGAAAGCACTTTATGTATCTAGTCCCCCCCATTCAAAGGTGTCATTAGTATTTGGACAAATGTATTTATCGTGTATAAGATTTTGTCAAACGTTTAGTATTTGGTCCCACATTCCTAGCACGCAATGACTACATCAAGCTTGTGAATCTGCAAACTTGTTGGATGCATTTGCTGTTGTTTTGGTTGTGTTTTGGATTATGTTGTGCCCAATAGAAATTAATGGTCAATCATTTTTGTCATTTTGAAGTCACTTTTATTGTAAATAAGAATAGAATTATGGATAACCATGAATGAATCATGAATAATGATGAGTGAGAAAGTTACAGAGGCATAAAAATCATACCCCGAATACCAACTGTGAGTTCAGTATGTTTTGGGGGCGTGATCTTTGTGCATCTGTAAATTTCTCACTCATTATTATTCACGATTCATTCAGGATTATCAGTAATCATAGTAGCATCCACATTAATGTAGAACTGTTCAGAAACATATTATATTCTTATTTACAATAAAAGCGACTCCAAAATGACACAATAGATGATTTATAATTGATTTATTTTGGGCACAACAGAATCTGAAACACAACCAAAACACCCTGAAAATACATCCAACAAGTTTGTAGAGTCACAGGCTTGATGTAGTCAACACATTTTTACAAATACTTATGACTCCTTCAAATGGGAGGGACTAGATACATAAAGTGCTACCTAACCATAACCCCTAACCCTAACTTCTAACCCTAACTTCTAACCCTAACTTCTAACTCTAAACCTAACCCTAACTTCTAACCCTAACTTCTAACCCTAAACCTAACCCTAACTTCTAACCCTAAACCTAACCCTAACTTCTAACCCTAACTTCTAACCCTAACTTCTAACCCTAAACTTCTAACCCTAACTTCTAACCCTAACTTCTAACCCTAACCCCTAACCCTAACTTCTAACCCTAACTTCTAACCCTAACTTCTAACCCTAAACCTAACCCTAACTTCTAACCCTAACTTCTAACCCTATCTTCTAACCCTAACTTCTAACTCTAAACCTAACCCTAACTTCTAACCCTAAACCTAACCCTAACTTCTAACCCTAAACCTAACCCTAACTTCTAACCCTAACCCTAACTTCTAACCCTAAACCTAACCCCTGAGCCTAAAATGTCCCGACAAATTGTCCTTGTTTTACTATCCTTGTGAGGACTTCTGGTACCCACAAAAACACACACACACACACACACACAAAAACACACACACACTCATCTCCTATGACTGCCCAGTCACACAGCCATGCATGCTGTACAGATCTAAGTCTAGGTCTCCTTACTGTATCGGCAGCAGAACACAGTGCTAATCTTTTATGTCCGTACTATTTAGAGGTCTAATGAAGATAAACAACAAGATAGTCTTTAAGCTGCTCGTCTGAATCTGCTATTGTCACGCCCTGACCTTAGAGATCCTTGTTATGTTTCTATTTGGTTTGGTCAGGTGTGATTTCGGTGGGTGTTCTATTATTTGTATTTCTATGTTTTGGCCGGGTAGGGTTCTCAATCAGGGACAGCTGTCTATCGTTGTCTCTGATTGGAAACCATTCGTAGGTAGCCCTTTTTCCCACCTATCTTTGTGGGAAGTTGACTTTGTTTATGGCGCATAGCCTTTAGCTTCATGGTTTGTTTTGTAGTGTTTATTGTTTTTGTTCGGGATCTTTTCTAATAAAAATAATATTTACGCTCACCACGCTGCACCTTGGTCCTCTTCAGTCAACGGCCGTGACAGCTATACTATTAATAATGCCACTTCCTGTACAGTTTTAATGCCATTAAATAAATGACAGAATGATTCAAGTAATAAGTAGCTTGTGATGTGAATATGAAACTTTCGACACATCTTCACATTAGATTAATGATGAATCATTTGAAACCTAATGGCTTCCTGTCAGAGTCATTCATCTCCACAGATCAGATTATGGTTGGGCCAATGGAAATGAAATGAGTGTGTGTTGATCCTTCATACCCCTGTTGTCTGTTCTGTCTTTCCCCTTCCTCCTGCTCTACAGACATCCCTGAGCTGAAACAGAAGCTACACGTTCTGAACCTCCTCATCCTCCTACTGCCTGAACCCAACAGGAACACACTCAAGGTATTCTGTGAGACTCCAAATGATTCCATGACCATGACGTAACCAGATGGCTATAGCGATGCACTTTAAATCTCCACTTCTTCTGTATAATGTATTACATCTCAAACCTCCACACGTACATCTTGTAGGTGATGCATTAATGAGTCATATATCTCTTATATAATATAATGTGTCAACTCCTCCACGTATAGTAGGAGGAATTGGCATGAGAGGGCACTTTCAGCACCTTGATGAGTTGTTCTGCTCCTTTATGTAACTAGCTTGAACTCTTGTTCACGTATGCGGAATAAATAATCGTGACTACTTGAATACTTTGACATTACTAGGTTACCTTTAAGATGACATCATCGTGGATGACTGTAGGCGTCTGGTCTGATTCAACGTTTCAGAGCCTTTGTCCCTCTGTTGATGACACAGAATAACATTGTCAGAAAAACACTTCAGCCACCGTCATCGTTCAAGTCAACAATTTCAATCTTACGAAGAGAAAACATTTTTTAGTACTGATAGAGGGGCTCACTGTAAAACAGGTCTCCTCTCCTTTTAAAGCCCATTTCTGCGGGAACAGACAATAAAGGCTCCTTCTCCTCTCTGCAGGCTCTGTTGGAGTTTCTTTCCAAGGTAGTCTCCAGAGAGAGGAGGAACCGTATGAACCTGTGGGCCGTGTCCACCATCATGGCCCCCAACCTGTTCCTGTTCCTCCACAAGGCCGTACCCACCCGCCTCACTGACGGGGGCCAGGGGAGGAGAAAGGACATGCTGAGAAGGCCCCCAACCTGTTACTCCACAAGGCCGCACCCTCTCGCCTCACTGACGGGGGCCAGGGAGGAGAAAGGACATGCTGAGAAGGCTGCTGACATCATGAGGCTACTCATACGCTACCAGGACCTGCTCTGGACCGTAAGTAAAAACTTCAGGCTACCAACAACACTTTTCATTTAAGTATTTATTTACCAATAGAAACATCAGAAGCTTGGTTGGGTTTGTAACAAGGGCACGGAAAGCAGGGGTGCAGCAGCGTCCCCTGGTGGTAAGATTGTAAAATTACATGAGGGAGTTATTTCTTACCTAAGCCTTTTTAATTCATTAATGAAACTGTAAACACACTGGCCAGCTAGCACACTGGAGTCCCAGACCATTTTAAATGACACACTAGCAGTTCACTTTTTTTAAACTCATTCTAAATGACACACTAGCAGTTCATTTTTTAAAACTCATTCTAAATGACACACTAGCAGTTAGGGGTGTTTAACTCATTCTAAATGACACACTAGCAGTTAGGGGTGTTTAACTCATTCTAAATGACACACTAGCAGTTAGGGGTGTTTAACTCATTCTAAATGACACACTAGCAGTTAGGGGTGTTTAACTCATTCTAAATGACACACTAGCAGTTAGGGGTGTTTAACTCATTCTAAATGACACACTAGCAGTTAGGGGTGTTTAACTCATTCTAAATGACACATTAGCAGTTAGGGGTGTTTAACTCATTCTAAATGACACATTAGCATTTAGGGGTGTTTAACTCATTCTAAATGACACATTAGCATTTAGGGGTGTTTAACTCATTCTAAATTCAAATTAGCAGTTAGGGGGTTAACTCATTCTAAATTAAAACTAGCAGTTAGGGGGGTTTAACTCATTCTAAATTAAAACTAGCAGTTAGGGGGGTTTAACTCATTCTAAATTCAAACTAGCAGTTTGTTTAAAAAAAACTCATTCTAAATTAAAACTAGCAGTTCGGGGGGTTTTAACTCATTCTAAATGACACACTAGCAGTTTGCAAAAAAAGCCTAAAATAAACGAGAAACAGGTATCATTCCAAATGTGCAGCTCGTGGCTGGAACATTTATTACCTTTCTTTAATCAACCTGTCTATTTTGAGTTTAAAATCATTTGGATATTAGTGTAACTTGTCCTGTTTGTGTGGGTCCCAACAGTTAGATATGCTTTTAGAGGCAGTCATTGCTGGACAGCTAACAGGACCTTGTGTGTATGGTGAGCTGTCAGATCGATACTGAGTGAGAGTCACGTAGCCTAACGGATGGGAAGGAGAGAACCAACACCCACGCTGGGATCAGCCCCCCCCCCCTCAAAACATCTTCCCGCAGCTATGGTGTGTGGGACACTCCCACCAATCTACCACCAACACCCACGCAGAGGTCAGCCCCCCTCCCCACTCAAACATCTTCCCACAGCTATGGTGTGTGAGACTCCCACCAATCTACCACCAACACCCACGCAGAGTTCAGCCCCCCCCCTCCCCACTCAAACATCTTCCCACAGCTATGGTGTGTGAGACTCCCACCAATCTACCACCAACACCCACGCAGAGGTCAGCCCCCCCCTCCCCCCCACTCAAACATCTTCCCACAGCTATGGTGTGTGAGACTCCCACCAATCTACCACCAACACCCACGCAGAGGTCAGCCCCCCCTCCCCACTCAAACATCTTCCCACAGCTATGGTGTGTGAGACTCCCACCAATCTACCACCAACACCCACGCAGAGGTCAGCCCCCCCCCCCCCTCCCCACTCAAACATCTTCCCACAGCTATGGTGTGTGAGACTCCCACCAATCTACCACCAACACCCACGCAGAGGTCAGCCCCCCTCCCCACTCAAACATCTTCCCACAGCTATGGTGTGTGAGACTCCCACCAATCTACCACCAACACCCACGCAGAGGTCAGCCCCCCCCCCCCACTCAAACATCTTCCCACAGCTATGGTGTGTGAGACTCCCACCAATCTACCACCAACACCCACGCAGAGGTCAGCCCCCCCCCCCCACTCAAACATCTTCCCACAGCTATGGTGTGTGAGACTCCCACCAATCTACCACCAACACCCACGCAGAGGTCAGCCCCCCTCCCCCACTCAAACATCTTCCCACAGCTATGGTGTGTGAGACTCCCACCAATCTACCACCAACACCCACGCAGAGGTCAGCCCCCCCCCCTCCCCCACTCAAACATCTTCCCACAGCTATGGTGTGTGAGACTCCCACCAATCTACCACCAACACCCACGCAGAGGTCAGCCCCCCCCCCTCCCCACTCAAACATCTTCCCACAGCTATGGTGTGTGAGACTCCCACCAATCTACCACCAACACCCACGCAGAGGTCAGCCCCCCCCTCCCCCCACTCAAACATCTTCCCACAGCTATGGTGTGTGAGACTCCCACCAATCTACCACCAACACCCACGCAGAGGTCAGCCCCCCCTCCCCCACTCAAACATCTTCCCACAGCTATGGTGTGTGAGACTCCCACCAATCTACCACCAACACCCACGCAGAGGTCAGCCCCCCCTCCCCCCACTCAAACATCTTCCCACAGCTATGGTGTGTGAGACTCCCACCAATCTACCACCAACACCCACGCAGAGGTCAGCCCCCCCCTCCCCCACTCAAACATCTTCCCACAGCTATGGTGTGTGAGACTCCCACCAATCTACCACCAACACCCACGCAGAGGTCAGCCCCCCCCCCTCCCCCACTCAAACATCTTCCCACAGCTATGGTGTGTGAGACTCCCACCAATCTACCACCAACACCCACGCAGAGGTCAGCCCCCCCCTCCCCCACTCAAACATCTTCCCACAGCTATGGTGTGTGAGACTCCCACCAATCTACCACCAACACCCACGCAGAGGTCAGCCCCCCCCTCCCCCCACTCAAACATCTTCCCACAGCTATGGTGTGTGAGACTCCCACCAATCTACCACCAACACCCACGCAGAGGTCAGCCCCCCCCCCCCCACTCAAACATCTTCCCACAGCTATGGTGTGTGAGACTCCCACCAATCTACCACCAACACCCACGCAGAGGTCAGCCCCCCCTCCCCCACTCAAACATCTTCCCACAGCTATGGTGTGTGAGACTCCCACCAATCTACCACCAACACCCACGCAGAGGTCAGCCCCCCTCCCCCACTCAAACATCTTCCCACAGCTATGGTGTGTGAGACTCCCACCAATCTACCACCAACACCCACGCAGAGGTCAGCCCCCCCCCCCTCAAACATCCCCCACTCAAACATCTTCCCACAGCTATGGTGTGTGAGACTCCCACCAATCTACCACCAACACCCACGCAGAGGTCAGCCCCCCCCTCCCCACTCAAACATCTTCCCACAGCTATGGTGTGTGAGACTCCCACCAATCTACCACCAACACCCACGCAGAGGTCAGCCCCCCCCCTCCCCCACTCAAACATCTTCCCACAGCTATGGTGTGTGAGACTCCCACCAATCTACCACCAACACCCACGCAGAGGTCAGCCCCCCCTCCCCCACTCAAACATCTTCCCACAGCTATGGTGTGTGAGACTCCCACCAATCTACCACCAACACCCACGCAGAGGTCAGCCCCCCTCCCCCCCACTCAAACATCTTCCCACAGCTATGGTGTGTGAGACTCCCACCAATCTACCACCAACACCCACGCAGAGGTCAGCCCCCCCTCCCCACTCAAACATCTTCCCACAGCTATGGTGTGTGAGACTCCCACCAATCTACCACCAACACCCACGCAGAGGTCAGCCCCCCTCCCCACTCAAACATCTTCCCACAGCTATGGTGTGTGAGACTCCCACCAATCTACCACCAACACCCACGCAGAGGTCAGCCCCCCCCTCCCCACTCAAACATCTTCCCACAGCTATGGTGTGTGAGACTCCCACCAATCTACCACCAACACCCACGCAGAGGTCAGCCCCCCCCTCCCCACTCAAACATCTTCCCACAGCTATGGTGTGTGAGACTCCCACCAATCTACCACCAACACCCACGCAGAGGTCAGCCCCCCCCCCTCCCCACTCAAACATCTTCCCACAGCTATGGTGTGTGAGACTCCCACCAATCTACCACCAACACCCACGCAGAGGTCAGCCCCCCCCCCCACTCAAACATCTTCCCACAGCTATGGTGTGTGAGACTCCCACCAATCTACCACCAACACCCACGCAGAGGTCAGCCCCCCCCCCCCCTCCCCACTCAAACATCTTCCCACAGCTATGGTGTGTGAGACTCCCACCAATCTACCACCAACACCCACGCAGAGGTCAGCCCCCCCCCCTCCCCACTCAAACATCTTCCCACAGCTATGGTGTGTGAGACTCCCACCAATCTACCACCAACACCCACGCAGAGGTCAGCCCCCCCCTCCCCACTCAAACATCTTCCCACAGCTATGGTGTGTGAGACTCCCACCAATCTACCACCAACACCCACGCAGAGGTCAGCCCCCCCCCCCCCACTCAAACATCTTCCCACAGCTATGGTGTGTGAGACTCCCACCAATCTACCACCAACACCCACGCAGAGGTCAGCCCCCTCCCCACTCAAACATCTTCCCACAGCTATGGTGTGTGAGACTCCCACCAATCTACCACCAACACCCACGCAGAGGTCAGCCCCCCTCCCCACTCAAACATCTTCCCACAGCTATGGTGTGTGAGACTCCCACCAATCTACCACCAACACCCACGCAGAGGTCAGCCCCCCACCCACGCAGAGGTCCCCACTCAAACATCTTCCCACAGCTATGGTGTGTGAGACTCCCACCAATCTACCACCAACACCCACGCAGAGGTCAGCCCCCCCCCCTCCCCCACTCAAACATCTTCCCACAGCTATGGTGTGTGAGACTCCCACCAATCTACCACCAACACCCACGCAGAGGTCAGCCCCCCCCTCCCCCACTCAAACATCTTCCCACAGCTATGGTGTGTGAGACTCCCACCAATCTACCACCAACACCCACGCAGAGGTCAGCCCCCCCCCCCCACTCAAACATCTTCCCACAGCTATGGTGTGTGAGACTCCCACCAATCTACCACCAACACCCACGCAGAGGTCAGCCCCCCCCCTCCCCACTCAAACATCTTCCCACAGCTATGGTGTGTGAGACTCCCACCAATCTACCACCAACACCCACGCAGAGGTCAGCCCCCCCCCCCCCACTCAAACATCTTCCCACAGCTATGGTGTGTGAGACTCCCACCAATCTACCACCAACACCCACGCAGAGGTCAGCCCCCCCCTCCCCCCACTCAAACATCTTCCCACAGCTATGGTGTGTGAGACTCCCACCAATCTACCACCAACACCCACGCAGAGGTCAGCCCCCCTCCCCCTCCCCACTCAAACATCTTCCCACAGCTATGGTGTGTGAGACTCCCACCAATCTACCACCAACACCCACGCAGAGGTCAGCCCCCCTCCCCCTCCCCACTCAAACATCTTCCCACAGCTATGGTGTGGGAGACTCCCACCAATCTACCACCAACACCCACGCAGAGGTCAGCCCCCCCCCCCACTCAAACATCTTCCCACAGCTATGGTGTGTGAGACTCCCACCAATCTACCACCAACACCCACGCAGAGGTCAGGCCCCCCCCCCCCACTCAAACATCTTCCCACAGCTATGGTGTGTGAGACTCCCACCAATCTACCACCAACACCCACGCAGAGGTCAGCCCCCCTCCCCACTCAAACATCTTCCCACAGCTATGGTGTGTGAGACTCCCACCAATCTACCACCAACACCCACGCAGAGGTCAGCCCCCCCCCCCTCCCCACTCAAACATCTTCCCACAGCTATGGTGTGGGAGACTCCCACCAATCTACCACCAACACCCACGCAGAGGTCAGCCCCCCCCTCCCCACTCAAACATCTTCCCACAGCTATGGTGTGTGAGACTCCCACCAATCTACCACCAACACCCACGCAGAGGTCAGCCCCCCCTCCCCCTCCCCACTCAAACATCTTCCCACAGCTATGGTGTGTGAGACTCCCACCAATCTACCACCAACACCCACGCAGAGGTCAGCCCCCCCCCCTCCCCACTCAAACATCTTCCCACAGCTATGGTGTGTGAGACTCCCACCAATCTACCACCAACACCCACGCAGAGGTCAGCCCCCCCCCCCCCCACTCAAACATCTTCCCACAGCTATGGTGTGTGAGACTCCCACCAATCTACCACCAACACCCACGCAGAGGTCAGCCCCCCCTCCCCCTCCCCACTCAAACATCTTCCCACAGCTATGGTGTGTGAGACTCCCACCAATCTACCACCAACACCCACGCAGAGGTCAGCCCCCCCCTCCCCCACTCAAACATCTTCCCACAGCTATGGTGTGTGAGACTCCCACCAATCTACCACCAACACCCACGCAGAGGTCAGCCCCCCCCCCCCCCCACTCAAACATCTTCCCACAGCTATGGTGTGTGAGACTCCCACCAATCTACCACCAACACCCACGCAGAGGTCAGCCCCCCCCCTCCCCACTCAAACATCTTCCCACAGCTATGGTGTGTGAGACTCCCACCAATCTACCACCAACACCCACGCAGAGGTCAGCCCCCCCCTCCCCCACTCAAACATCTTCCCACAGCTATGGTGTGTGAGACTCCCACCAATCTACCACCAACACCCACGCAGAGGTCAGCCCCCCCCCCCCCACTCAAACATCTTCCCACAGCTATGGTGTGTGAGACTCCCACCAATCTACCACCAACACCCACGCAGAGGTCAGCCCCCCCCCTCCCCACTCAAACATCTTCCCACAGCTATGGTGTGTGAGACTCCCACCAATCTACCACCAACACCCACGCAGAGGTCAGCCCCCCCCCCTCCCCACTCAAACATCTTCCCACAGCTATGGTGTGTGAGACTCCCACCAATCTACCACCAACACCCACGCAGAGGTCAGCCCCCCTCCCCCACTCAAACATCTTCCCACAGCTATGGTGTGTGAGACTCCCACCAATCTACCACCAACACCCACGCAGAGGTCAGCCCCCCCCCCCCCCCACTCAAACATCTTCCCACAGCTATGGTGTGTGAGACTCCCACCAATCTACCACCAACACCCACGCAGAGGTCAGCCCCCCTCCCCCACTCAAACATCTTCCCACAGCTATGGTGTGTGAGACTCCCACCAATCTACCACCAACACCCACGCAGAGGTCAGCCCCCCTCCCCCACTCAAACATCTTCCCACAGCTATGGTGTGTGAGACTCCCACCAATCTACCACCAACACCCACGCAGAGGTCAGCCCCCCCCCCCCACTCAAACATCTTCCCACAGCTATGGTGTGTGAGACTCCCACCAATCTACCACCAACACCCACGCAGAGGTCAGCCCCCCCCCCCCCACTCAAACATCTTCCCACAGCTATGGTGTGTGAGACTCCCACCAATCTACCACCAACACCCACGCAGAGGTCAGCCCCCCTCCCCCACTCAAACATCTTCCCACAGCTATGGTGTGTGAGACTCCCACCAATCTACCACCAACACCCACGCAGAGGTCAGCCCCCCCCCCACTCAAACATCTTCCCACAGCTATGGTGTGTGAGACTCCCACCAATCTACCACCAACACCCACGCAGAGGTCAGCCCCCCCCCCCACCCCCACTCAAACATCTTCCCACAGCTATGGTGTGTGAGACTCCCACCAATCTACCACCAACACCCACGCAGAGGTCAGCCCCCCTCCCCACTCAAACATCTTCCCACAGCTATGGTGTGTGAGACTCCCACCAATCTACCACCAACACCCACGCAGAGGTCAGCCCCCCCTCTCCCCCTCCCCACTCAAACATCTTCCCACAGCTATGGTGTGGGACTCCCACCAATCTACCACCAACACCCACGCAGAGGTCAGCCCCCCTCCCCACTCAAACATCTTCCCACAGCTATGGTGTGTGAGACTCCCACCAATCTACCACCAACACCCACGCAGAGGTCAGCCCCCCTCCCCCACTCAAACATCTTCCCACAGCTATGGTGTGTGAGACTCCCACCAATCTACCACCAACACCCACGCAGAGGTCAGCCCCCCCTCCCCCACTCAAACATCTTCCCACAGCTATGGTGTGTGAGACTCCCACCAATCTACCACCAACACCCACGCAGAGGTCAGCCCCCCTCCCCACTCAAACATCTTCCCACAGCTATGGTGTGTGAGACTCCCACCAATCTACCACCAACACCCACGCAGAGGTCAGCCCCCCCCCCTCCCCACTCAAACATCTTCCCACAGCTATGGTGTGGGACACTCCCACCAATCTACCACCAACACCCACGCAGAGGTCAGCCCCCCTCCCCACTCAAACATCTTCCCACAGCTATGGTGTGTGAGACTCCCACCAATCTACCACCAACACCCACGCAGAGGTCAGCCCCCCCCCCCCTCCCCACTCAAACATCTTCCCACAGCTATGGTGTGGGAGACTCCCACCAATCTACCACCAACACCCACGCAGAGGTCAGCCCCCCCCCCCCACTCAAACATCTTCCCACAGCTATGGTGTGTGAGACTCCCACCAATCTACCACCAACACCCACGCAGAGGTCAGCCCCCCCTCCCCCCCACTCAAACATCTTCCCACAGCTATGGTGTGGGAGACTCCCACCAATCTACCACCAACACCCACGCAGAGGTCAGCCCCCCTCCCCCCACTCAAACATCTTCCCACAGCTATGGTGTGTGAGACTCCCACCAATCTACCACCAACACCCACGCAGAGGTCAGCCCCCCCCCCCCCTCCCCACTCAAACATCTTCCCACAGCTATGGTGTGGGACACTCCCACCAATCTACCACCAACACCCACGCAGAGGTCAGCCCCCCCCTCCCCACTCAAACATCTTCCCACAGCTATGGTGTGTGAGACTCCCACCAATCTACCACCAACACCCACGCAGAGGTCAGCCCCCCCCCCCCCTCCCCACTCAAACATCTTCCCACAGCTATGGTGTGTGAGACTCCCACCAATCTACCACCAACACCCACGCAGAGGTCAGCCCCCCCCCCCCCTCCCCACTCAAACATCTTCCCACAGCTATGGTGTGGGACACTCCCACCAATCTACCACCAACACCCACGCAGAGGTCAGCCCCCCTCCCCACTCAAACATCTTCCCACAGCTATGGTGTGTGAGACTCCCACCAATCTACCACCAACACCCACGCAGAGGTCAGCCCCCCCCCCCCCCTCCCCCACTCAAACATCTTCCCACAGCTATGGTGTGTGAGACTCCCACCAATCTACCACCAACACCCACGCAGAGGTCAGCCCCCCTCCCCACTCAAACATCTTCCCACAGCTATGGTGTGGGACACTCCCACCAATCTACCACCAACACCCACGCAGAGGTCAGCCCCCCCCCCTCCCCACTCAAACATCTTCCCACAGCTATGGTGTGTGAGACTCCCACCAATCTACCACCAACACCCACGCAGAGGTCAGCCCCCCCCTCCCCCCCACTCAAACATCTTCCCACAGCTATGGTGTGTGAGACTCCCACCAATCTACCACCAACACCCACGCAGAGGTCAGCCCCCCTCCCCCCCCACTCAAACATCTTCCCACAGCTATGGTGTGGGACACTCCCACCAATCTACCACCAACACCCACGCAGAGGTCAGCCCCCCCCTCCCCACTCAAACATCTTCCCACAGCTATGGTGTGTGAGACTCCCACCAATCTACCACCAACACCCACGCAGAGGTCAGCCCCCCCCTCCCCCTCCCCACTCAAACATCTTCCCACAGCTATGGTGTGTGAGACTCCCACCAATCTACCACCAACACCCACGCAGAGGTCAGCCCCCCCTCCCCCACTCAAACATCTTCCCACAGCTATGGTGTGTGAGACTCCCACCAATCTACCACCAACACCCACGCAGAGGTCAGCCCCCCTCCCCCACTCAAACATCTTCCCACAGCTATGGTGTGTGAGACTCCCACCAATCTACCACCAACACCCACGCAGAGGTCAGCCCCCCCCCCCCCACTCAAACATCTTCCCACAGCTATGGTGTGGGACACTCCCACCAATCTACCACCAACACCCACGCAGAGGTCAGCCCCCCTCCCCACTCAAACATCTTCCCACAGCTATGGTGTGTGAGACTCCCACCAATCTACCACCAACACCCACGCAGAGGTCAGCCCCCCCTCCCCCCCACTCAAACATCTTCCCACAGCTATGGTGTGTGAGACTCCCACCAATCTACCACCAACACCCACGCAGAGGTCAGCCCCCCTCCCCACTCAAACATCTTCCCACAGCTATGGTGTGTGAGACTCCCACCAATCTACCACCAACACCCACGCAGAGGTCAGCCCCCCCCCTCCCCACTCAAACATCTTCCCACAGCTATGGTGTGTGAGACTCCCACCAATCTACCACCAACACCCACGCAGAGGTCAGCCCCCCCCCCCTCCCCACTCAAACATCTTCCCACAGCTATGGTGTGGGACACTCCCACCAATCTACCACCAACACCCACGCAGAGGTCAGCCCCCCTCCCCACTCAAACATCTTCCCACAGCTATGGTGTGTGAGACTCCCACCAATCTACCACCAACACCCACGCAGAGGTCAGCCCCCCTCCCCCTCCCCACTCAAACATCTTCCCACAGCTATGGTGTGGGACACTCCCACCAATCTACCACCAACACCCACGCAGAGGTCAGCCCCCCTCCCCCACTCAAACATCTTCCCACAGCTATGGTGTGTGAGACTCCCACCAATCTACCACCAACACCCACGCAGAGGTCAGCCCCCCCCTCCCCCCCCACTCAAACATCTTCCCACAGCTATGGTGTGGGACACTCCCACCAATCTACCACCACCAACACCCACGCAGAGGTCAGCCCCCCCCCTCCCCACTCAAACATCTTCCCACAGCTATGGTGTGTGAGACTCCCACCAATCTACCACCAACACCCACGCAGAGGTCAGCCCCCCTCCCCCCCCACTCAAACATCTTCCCACAGCTATGGTGTGGGACACTCCCACCAATCTACCACCAACACCCACGCAGAGGTCAGCCCCCCCCCCCCACTCAAACATCTTCCCACAGCTATGGTGTGTGAGACTCCCACCAATCTACCACCAACACCCACGCAGAGGTCAGCCCCCCCTCCCCCCCCACTCAAACATCTTCCCACAGCTATGGTGTGTGAGACTCCCACCAATCTACCACCAACACCCACGCAGAGGTCAGCCCCCCCTCCCCCTCCCCACTCAAACATCTTCCCACAGCTATGGTGTGGGACACTCCCACCAATCTACCACCAACACCCACGCAGAGGTCAGCCCCCCCCTCCCCACTCAAACATCTTCCCACAGCTATGGTGTGTGAGACTCCCACCAATCTACCACCAACACCCACGCAGAGGTCAGCCCCCCCTCCCCACTCAAACATCTTCCCACAGCTATGGTGTGTGAGACTCCCACCAATCTACCACCAACACCCACGCAGAGGTCAGCCCCCCCCTCCCCACTCAAACATCTTCCCACAGCTATGGTGTGGGACACTCCCACCAATCTACCACCAACACCCACGCAGAGGTCAGCCCCCCCTCCCCCACTCAAACATCTTCCCACAGCTATGGTGTGTGAGACTCCCACCAATCTACCACCAACACCCACGCAGAGGTCAGCCCCCCCCCCTCCCCCACTCAAACATCTTCCCACAGCTATGGTGTGTGAGACTCCCACCAATCTACCACCAACACCCACGCAGAGGTCAGCCCCCCCCCCTCCCCCCACTCAAACATCTTCCCACAGCTATGGTGTGGGACACTCCCACCAATCTACCACCAACACCCACGCAGAGGTCAGCCCCCCCCCCCCCCACTCAAACATCTTCCCACAGCTATGGTGTGTGAGACTCCCACCAATCTACCACCAACACCCACGCAGAGGTCAGCCCCCCCCCCTCCCCTCCCCACTCAAACATCTTCCCACAGCTATGGTGTGTGAGACTCCCACCAATCTACCACCAACACCCACGCAGAGGTCAGCCCCCCCTCCCCACTCAAACATCTTCCCACAGCTATGGTGTGTGAGACTCCCACCAATCTACCACCAACACCCACGCAGAGGTCAGCCCCCCTCCCCACTCAAACATCTTCCCACAGCTATGGTGTGTGAGACTCCCACCAATCTACCACCAACACCCACGCAGAGGTCAGCCCCCCTCCCCCCACTCAAACATCTTCCCACAGCTATGGTGTGTGAGACTCCCACCAATCTACCACCAACACCCACGCAGAGGTCAGCCCCCCCCCCCCCCCCACTCAAACATCTTCCCACAGCTATGGTGTGTGAGACTCCCACCAATCTACCACCAACACCCACGCAGAGGTCAGCCCCCCCTCCCCCCCCCCACTCAAACATCTTCCCACAGCTATGGTGTGTGAGACTCCCACCAATCTACCACCAACACCCACGCAGAGGTCAGCCCCCCCCCCCCACTCAAACATCTTCCCACAGCTATGGTGTGTGAGACTCCCACCAATCTACCACCAACACCCACGCAGAGGTCAGCCCCCCTCCCCCCCACTCAAACATCTTCCCACAGCTATGGTGTGTGAGACTCCCACCAATCTACCACCAACACCCACGCAGAGGTCAGCCCCCCCCCCCCCCCACTCAAACATCTTCCCACAGCTATGGTGTGTGAGACTCCCACCAATCTACCACCAACACCCACGCAGAGGTCAGCCCCCCCCCCCCTCCCCCACTCAAACATCTTCCCACAGCTATGGTGTGTGAGACTCCCACCAATCTACCACCAACACCCACGCAGAGGTCAGCCCCCCCCCCCCCCACTCAAACATCTTCCCACAGCTATGGTGTGTGAGACTCCCACCAATCTACCACCAACACCCACGCAGAGTCAGCCCCCCCCCCTCCCCACTCAAACATCTTCCCACAGCTATGGTGTGTGAGACTCCCACCAATCTACCACCAACACCCACGCAGAGGTCAGCCCCCCTCCCCCACTCAAACATCTTCCCACAGCTATGGTGTGTGAGACTCCCACCAATCTACCACCAACACCCACGCAGAGGTCAGCCCCCCCCCCCCCCCCACTCAAACATCTTCCCACAGCTATGGTGTGTGAGACTCCCACCAATCTACCACCAACACCCACGCAGAGGTCAGCCCCCCTCCCCCCTCCCCACTCAAACATCTTCCCACAGCTATGGTGTGTGAGACTCCCACCAATCTACCACCAACACCCACGCAGAGGTCAGCCCCCCCTCCCCCCCCACTCAAACATCTTCCCACAGCTATGGTGTGTGAGACTCCCACCAATCTACCACCAACACCCACGCAGAGGTCAGCCCCCCCCCTCCCCCACTCAAACATCTTCCCACAGCTATGGTGTGTGAGACTCCCACCAATCTACCACCAACACCCACGCAGAGGTCAGCCCCCCCCCCCCCCCCACTCAAACATCTTCCCACAGCTATGGTGTGGGACACTCCCACCAATCTACCACCAACACCCACGCAGAGGTCAGCCCCCCCCCTCCCCCACTCAAACATCTTCCCACAGCTATGGTGTGTGAGACTCCCACCAATCTACCACCAACACCCACGCAGAGGTCAGCCCCCCCCCTCCCCACTCAAACATCTTCCCACAGCTATGGTGTGTGACTCCCACCAATCTACCACCAACACCCACGCAGAGGTCAGCCCCCCCCCCCTCCCCACTCAAACATCTTCCCACAGCTATGGTGTGTGAGACTCCCACCAATCTACCACCAACACCCACGCAGAGGTCAGCCCCCCTTCCCCTCCCCACTCAAACATCTTCCCACAGCTATGGTGTGTGAGACTCCCACCAATCTACCACCAACACCCACGCAGAGGTCAGCCCCCCCCCCCTCCCCACTCAAACATCTTCCCACAGCTATGGTGTGGGAGACTCCCACCAATCTACCACCAACACCCACGCAGAGGTCAGCCCCCCCCCCCCCTCCCCACTCAAACATCTTCCCACAGCTATGGTGTGTGAGACTCCCACCAATCTACCACCAACACCCACGCAGAGGTCAGCCCCCCCCCCCCTCCCCCACTCAAACATCTTCCCACAGCTATGGTGTGTGAGACTCCCACCAATCTACCACCAACACCCACGCAGAGGTCAGCCCCCCCCCCTCCCCACTCAAACATCTTCCCACAGCTATGGTGTGGGACACTCCCACCAATCTACCACCAACACCCACGCAGAGGTCAGCCCCCCCTCCCCACTCAAACATCTTCCCACAGCTATGGTGTGTGAGACTCCCACCAATCTACCACCAACACCCACGCAGAGGTCAGCCCCCCCCCCCCCTCCCCACTCAAACATCTTCCCACAGCTATGGTGTGTGAGACTCCCACCAATCTACCACCAACACCCACGCAGAGGTCAGCCCCCCCCCCTCCCCACTCAAACATCTTCCCACAGCTATGGTGTGTGAGACTCCCACCAATCTACCACCAACACCCACGCAGAGGTCAGCCCCCCTCCCCACTCAAACATCTTCCCACAGCTATGGTGTGTGAGACTCCCACCAATCTACCACCAACACCCACGCAGAGGTCAGCCCCCCCCCCCCCCCCACTCAAACATCTTCCCACAGCTATGGTGTGTGAGACTCCCACCAATCTACCACCAACACCCACGCAGAGGTCAGCCCCCCCTCCCCCTCCCCACTCAAACATCTTCCCACAGCTATGGTGTGTGAGACTCCCACCAATCTACCACCAACACCCACGCAGAGGTCAGCCCCCCCCCCTCCCCACTCAAACATCTTCCCACAGCTATGGTGTGTGAGACTCCCACCCACCAATCTACCACCAACACCCACGCAGAGGTCAGCCCCCCTCCCCACTCAAACATCTTCCCACAGCTATGGTGTGTGAGACTCCCACCAATCTACCACCAACACCCACGCAGAGGTCAGCCCCCCCCCTCCCCACTCAAACATCTTCCCACAGCTATGGTGTGTGAGACTCCCACCAATCTACCACCAACACCCACGCAGAGGTCAGCCCCCCCCTCCCCCACTCAAACATCTTCCCACAGCTATGGTGTGTGAGACTCCCACCAATCTACCACCAACACCCACGCAGAGGTCAGCCCCCCCCTCCCCCCACTCAAACATCTTCCCACAGCTATGGTGTGTGAGACTCCCACCAATCTACCACCAACACCCACGCAGAGGTCAGCCCCCCCCCCCCCCACTCAAACATCTTCCCACAGCTATGGTGTGTGAGACTCCCACCAATCTACCACCAACACCCACGCAGAGGTCAGCCCCCCCCCCCCTCCCCACTCAAACATCTTCCCACAGCTATGGTGTGTGAGACTCCCACCAATCTACCACCAACACCCACGCAGAGGTCAGCCCCCCCCCCCCCTCCCCACTCAAACATCTTCCCACAGCTATGGTGTGTGAGACTCCCACCAATCTACCACCAACACCCACGCAGAGGTCAGCCCCCCCCCCCCACTCAAACATCTTCCCACAGCTATGGTGTGTGAGACTCCCACCAATCTACCACCAACACCCACGCAGAGTTCAGCCCCCCCCCACTCAAACATCTTCCCACAGCTATGGTGTGTGAGACTCCCACCAATCTACCACCAACACCCACGCAGAGGTCAGCCCCCCCCTCCCCCACTCAAACATCTTCCCACAGCTATGGTGTGTGAGACTCCCACCAATCTACCACCAACACCCACGCAGAGGTCAGCCCCCCTCCCCACTCAAACATCTTCCCACAGCTATGGTGTGTGAGACTCCCACCAATCTACCACCAACACCCACGCAGAGGTCAGCCCCCCCCCCCCCCACTCAAACATCTTCCCACAGCTATGGTGTGTGAGACTCCCACCAATCTACCACCAACACCCACGCAGAGGTCAGCCCCCCCCCCCCACTCAAACATCTTCCCACAGCTATGGTGTGTGAGACTCCCACCAATCTACCACCAACACCCACGCAGAGGTCAGCCCCCCCCCCCCCACTCAAACATCTTCCCACAGCTATGGTGTGTGAGACTCCCACCAATCTACCACCAACACCCACGCAGAGGTCAGCCCCCCCCCCTCCCCACTCAAACATCTTCCCACAGCTATGGTGTGTGAGACTCCCACCAATCTACCACCAACACCCACGCAGAGGTCAGCCCCCCCCCCCCCCTCCCCACTCAAACATCTTCCCACAGCTATGGTGTGTGAGACTCCCACCAATCTACCACCAACACCCACGCAGAGGTCAGCCCCCCCCTCCCCCCTCTCAAACATCTTCCCACAGCTATGGTGTGTGAGACTCCCACCAATCTACCACCAACACCCACGCAGAGGTCAGCCCCCCCCCCTCCCCACTCAAACATCTTCCCACAGCTATGGTGTGTGAGACTCCCACCAATCTACCACCAACACCCACGCAGAGGTCAGCCCCCCCCCCTCCCCACTCAAACATCTTCCCACAGCTATGGTGTGTGAGACTCCCACCAATCTACCACCAACACCCACGCAGAGGTCAGCCCCCCCCCCTCCCCACTCAAACATCTTCCCACAGCTATGGTGTGTGAGACTCCCACCAATCTACCACCAACACCCACGCAGAGGTCAGCCCCCCCCCCTCCCCCACTCAAACATCTTCCCACAGCTATGGTGTGTGAGACTCCCACCAATCTACCACCAACACCCACGCAGAGGTCAGCCCCCCCCTCCCCACTCAAACATCTTCCCACAGCTATGGTGTGTGAGACTCCCACCAATCTACCACCAACACCCACGCAGAGTCAGCCCCCCCCAGCCCCCCTCCCCACTCAAACATCTTCCCACAGCTATGGTGTGTGAGACTCCCACCAATCTACCACCAACACCCACGCAGAGGTCAGCCCCCCCCTCCCCACTCAAACATCTTCCCACAGCTATGGTGTGTGAGACTCCCACCAATCTACCACCAACACCCACGCAGAGGTCAGCCCCCCCCCCCCCCCCCACTCAAACATCTTCCCACAGCTATGGTGTGTGAGACTCCCACCAATCTACCACCAACACCCACGCAGAGGTCAGCCCCCCCCCCCCCCACTCAAACATCTTCCCACAGCTATGGTGTGTGAGACTCCCACCAATCTACCACCAACACCCACGCAGAGGTCAGCCCCCCCCCCCCCACTCAAACATCTTCCCACAGCTATGGTGTGTGAGACTCCCACCAATCTACCACCAACACCCACGCAGAGGTCAGCCCCCCCCCCCCTCCCCACTCAAACATCTTCCCACAGCTATGGTGTGTGAGACTCCCACCAATCTACCACCAACACCCACGCAGAGGTCAGCCCCCCCCCCCCTCCCCCACTCAAACATCTTCCCACAGCTATGGTGTGTGAGACTCCCACCAATCTACCACCAACACCCACGCAGAGGTCAGCCCCCCTCCCCCCCCTCAAACATCTTCCCACAGCTATGGTGTGTGAGACTCCCACCAATCTACCACCAACACCCACGCAGAGGTCAGCCCCCCCCCCCCCACTCAAACATCTTCCCACAGCTATGGTGTGTGAGACTCCCACCAATCTACCACCAACACCCACGCAGAGGTCAGCCCCCCCCCCCCTCCCCACTCAAACATCTTCCCACAGCTATGGTGTGTGAGACTCCCACCAATCTACCACCAACACCCACGCAGAGGTCAGCCCCCCCCCCCCTCCCCACTCAAACATCTTCCCACAGCTATGGTGTGTGAGACTCCCACCAATCTACCACCAACACCCACGCAGAGGTCAGCCCCCCCCCCCTCCCCCACTCAAACATCTTCCCACAGCTATGGTGTGTGAGACTCCCACCAATCTACCACCAACACCCACGCAGAGGTCAGCCCCCCCCTCCCCCTCCCCACTCAAACATCTTCCCACAGCTATGGTGTGTGAGACTCCCACCAATCTACCACCAACACCCACGCAGAGGTCAGCCCCCCCCTCCCCACTCAAACATCTTCCCACAGCTATGGTGTGTGAGACTCCCACCAATCTACCACCAACACCCACGCAGAGGTCAGCCCCCCTCCCCCCCCCACTCAAACATCTTCCCACAGCTATGGTGTGTGAGACTCCCACCAATCTACCACCAACACCCACGCAGAGGTCAGCCCCCCCCTCCCCACTCAAACATCTTCCCACAGCTATGGTGTGTGAGACTCCCACCAATCTACCACCAACACCCACGCAGAGGTCAGCCCCCCCCCCCCCTCCCCACTCAAACATCTTCCCACAGCTATGGTGTGTGAGACTCCCACCAATCTACCACCAACACCCACGCAGAGGTCAGCCCCCCCCCCCTCCCCCACTCAAACATCTTCCCACAGCTATGGTGTGTGAGACTCCCACCAATCTACCACCAACACCCACGCAGAGGTCAGCCCCCCCCCCCCCCTCCCCACTCAAACATCTTCCCACAGCTATGGTGTGTGAGACTCCCACCAATCTACCACCAACACCCACGCAGAGGTCAGCCCCCCCCCCCCTCCCCCACTCAAACATCTTCCCACAGCTATGGTGTGTGAGACTCCCACCAATCTACCACCAACACCCACGCAGAGGTCAGCCCCCCCCCCCCTCCCCACTCAAACATCTTCCCACAGCTATGGTGTGTGAGACTCCCACCAATCTACCACCAACACCCACGCAGAGGTCAGCCCCCCCCCCCCTCCCCACTCAAACATCTTCCCACAGCTATGGTGTGTGAGACTCCCACCAATCTACCACCAACACCCACGCAGAGGTCAGCCCCCCCCCCCCCCCCCACTCAAACATCTTCCCACAGCTATGGTGTGTGAGACACTCCCACCAATCTACCACCAACACCCACGCAGAGGTCAGCCCCCCCCCCCCTCCCCACTCAAACATCTTCCCACAGCTATGGTGTGTGAGACTCCCACCAATCTACCACCAACACCCACGCAGAGGTCAGCCCCCCCCTCCCCACTCAAACATCTTCCCACAGCTATGGTGTGTGAGACTCCCACCAATCTACCACCAACACCCACGCAGAGGTCAGCCCCCCCCCCCACTCAAACATCTTCCCACAGCTATGGTGTGTGAGACTCCCACCAATCTACCACCAACACCCACGCAGAGGTCAGCCCCCCCCCCCCCCACTCAAACATCTTCCCACAGCTATGGTGTGTGAGACTCCCACCAATCTACCACCAACACCCACGCAGAGGTCAGCCCCCCCCCCTCCCCCACTCAAACATCTTCCCACAGCTATGGTGTGTGAGACTCCCACCAATCTACCACCAACACCCACGCAGAGGTCAGCCCCCCCCTCCCCCCACTCAAACATCTTCCCACAGCTATGGTGTGTGAGACTCCCACCAATCTACCACCAACACCCACGCAGAGGTCAGCCCCCCCCTCCCCCTCCCCACTCAAACATCTTCCCACAGCTATGGTGTGTGAGACTCCCACCAATCTACCACCAACACCCACGCAGAGGTCAGCCCCCCCCCCTCCCCACTCAAACATCTTCCCACAGCTATGGTGTGTGAGACTCCCACCAATCTACCACCAACACCCACGCAGAGGTCAGCCCCCCCCTCCCCACTCAAACATCTTCCCACAGCTATGGTGTGTGAGACTCCCACCAATCTACCACCAACACCCACGCAGAGGTCAGCCCCCCCCCCCCCCACTCAAACATCTTCCCACAGCTATGGTGTGTGAGACTCCCACCAATCTACCACCAACACCCACGCAGAGGTCAGCCCCCCCCCCCCCCCCCACTCAAACATCTTCCCACAGCTATGGTGTGTGAGACTCCCACCAATCTACCACCAACACCCACGCAGAGGTCAGCCCCCCCCTCCCCCACTCAAACATCTTCCCACAGCTATGGTGTGTGAGACTCCCACCAATCTACCACCAACACCCACGCAGAGGTCAGCCCCCCTCCCCCACTCAAACATCTTCCCACAGCTATGGTGTGTGAGACTCCCACCAATCTACCACCAACACCCACGCAGAGGTCAGCCCCCCCCTCCCCCACTCAAACATCTTCCCACAGCTATGGTGTGTGAGACTCCCACCAATCTACCACCAACACCCACGCAGAGGTCAGCCCCCCCCCCCCCCACTCAAACATCTTCCCACAGCTATGGTGTGTGAGACTCCCACCAATCTACCACCAACACCCACGCAGAGGTCAGCCCCCCTCCCCACTCAAACATCTTCCCACAGCTATGGTGTGTGAGACTCCCACCAATCTACCACCAACACCCACGCAGAGGTCAGCCCCCCCCCCCCCCCACTCAAACATCTTCCCACAGCTATGGTGTGTGAGACTCCCACCAATCTACCACCAACACCCACGCAGAGGTCAGCCCCCCCTCCCCACTCAAACATCTTCCCACAGCTATGGTGTGTGAGACTCCCACCAATCTACCACCAACACCCACGCAGAGGTCAGCCCCCCCCCCCCCTCCCCACTCAAACATCTTCCCACAGCTATGGTGTGTGAGACTCCCACCAATCTACCACCAACACCCACGCAGAGGTCAGCCCCCCCCCCCCCCACTCAAACATCTTCCCACAGCTATGGTGTGTGAGACTCCCACCAATCTACCACCAACACCCACGCAGAGGTCAGCCCCCCCCCCCCCCTCCCCACTCAAACATCTTCCCACAGCTATGGTGTGTGAGACTCCCACCAATCTACCACCAACACCCACGCAGAGGTCAGCCCCCCCCCCCCTCCCCACTCAAACATCTTCCCACAGCTATGGTGTGTGAGACTCCCACCAATCTACCACCAACACCCACGCAGAGGTCAGCCCCCCCCTCCCCACTCAAACATCTTCCCACAGCTATGGTGTGTGAGACTCCCACCAATCTACCACCAACACCCACGCAGAGGTCAGCCCCCCTCCCCCACTCAAACATCTTCCCACAGCTATGGTGTGTGAGACTCCCACCAATCTACCACCAACACCCACGCAGAGGTCAGCCCCCCCTCCCCCCCCCTCCCCACTCAAACATCTTCCCACAGCTATGGTGTGTGAGACTCCCACCAATCTACCACCAACACCCACGCAGAGGTCAGCCCCCCCCCCCTCCCCCACTCAAACATCTTCCCACAGCTATGGTGTGTGAGACTCCCACCAATCTACCACCAACACCCACGCAGAGGTCAGCCCCCCCCCCCTCCCCACTCAAACATCTTCCCACAGCTATGGTGTGTGAGACTCCCACCAATCTACCACCAACACCCACGCAGAGGTCAGCCCCCCCCCCTCCCCCCACTCAAACATCTTCCCACAGCTATGGTGTGTGAGACTCCCACCAATCTACCACCAACACCCACGCAGAGGTCAGCCCCCCCTCCCCACTCAAACATCTTCCCACAGCTATGGTGTGTGAGACTCCCACCAATCTACCACCAACACCCACGCAGAGGTCAGCCCCCCCCCCCCCCCACTCAAACATCTTCCCACAGCTATGGTGTGTGAGACTCCCACCAATCTACCACCAACACCCACGCAGAGGTCAGCCCCCCCCCCCCTCCCCCCCACTCAAACATCTTCCCACAGCTATGGTGTGTGAGACTCCCACCAATCTACCACCAACACCCACGCAGAGGTCAGCCCCCCCCTCCCCACTCAAACATCTTCCCACAGCTATGGTGTGTGAGACTCCCACCAATCTACCACCAACACCCACGCAGAGGTCAGCCCCCCCCCCCCCTCCCCACTCAAACATCTTCCCACAGCTATGGTGTGTGAGACTCCCACCAATCTACCACCAACACCCACGCAGAGGTCAGCCCCCCCCTCCCCACTCAAACATCTTCCCACAGCTATGGTGTGTGAGACTCCCACCAATCTACCACCAACACCCACGCAGAGGTCAGCCCCCCCCCCCCTCCCCACTCAAACATCTTCCCACAGCTATGGTGTGTGAGACTCCCACCAATCTACCACCAACACCCACGCAGAGGTCAGCCCCCCCCCCCCCCCTCCCCCACTCAAACATCTTCCCACAGCTATGGTGTGTGAGACTCCCACCAATCTACCACCAACACCCACGCAGAGGTCAGCCCCCCCTCCCCCCACTCAAACATCTTCCCACAGCTATGGTGTGTGAGACTCCCACCAATCTACCACCAACACCCACGCAGAGGTCAGCCCCCCCCCCCCCCCCACTCAAACATCTTCCCACAGCTATGGTGTGTGAGACTCCCACCAATCTACCACCAACACCCACGCAGAGGTCAGCCCCCCCCCCCACTCAAACATCTTCCCACAGCTATGGTGTGTGAGACTCCCACCAATCTACCACCAACACCCACGCAGAGGTCAGCCCCCCCCCCCTCCCCACTCAAACATCTTCCCACAGCTATGGTGTGTGAGACTCCCACCAATCTACCACCAACACCCACGCAGAGGTCAGCCCCCCCCCCCCACTCAAACATCTTCCCACAGCTATGGTGTGTGAGACTCCCACCAATCTACCACCAACACCCACGCAGAGGTCAGCCCCCCTCCCCCACTCAAACATCTTCCCACAGCTATGGTGTGTGAGACTCCCACCAATCTACCACCAACACCCACGCAGAGGTCAGCCCCCCCCCCCCCCCCACTCAAACATCTTCCCACAGCTATGGTGTGTGAGACTCCCACCAATCTACCACCAACACCCACGCAGAGGTCAGCCCCCCCCCCCCACTCAAACATCTTCCCACAGCTATGGTGTGTGAGACTCCCACCAATCTACCACCAACACCCACGCAGAGGTCAGCCCCCCCCCCTCCCCACTCAAACATCTTCCCACAGCTATGGTGTGTGAGACTCCCACCAATCTACCACCAACACCCACGCAGAGGTCAGCCCCCCCCCTCCCCACTCAAACATCTTCCCACAGCTATGGTGTGTGAGACTCCCACCAATCTACCACCAACACCCACGCAGAGGTCAGCCCCCCCCTCCCCACTCAAACATCTTCCCACAGCTATGGTGTGTGAGACTCCCACCAATCTACCACCAACACCCACGCAGAGGTCAGCCCCCCCCCCCTCCCCACTCAAACATCTTCCCACAGCTATGGTGTGTGAGACTCCCACCAATCTACCACCAACACCCACGCAGAGGTCAGCCCCCCCCTCCCCACTCAAACATCTTCCCACAGCTATGGTGTGTGAGACTCCCACCAATCTACCACCAACACCCACGCAGAGGTCAGCCCCCCCCCCCCCCACTCAAACATCTTCCCACAGCTATGGTGTGTGAGACTCCCACCAATCTACCACCAACACCCACGCAGAGGTCAGCCCCCCCCCCCCCCACTCAAACATCTTCCCACAGCTATGGTGTGTGAGACTCCCACCAATCTACCACCAACACCCACGCAGAGGTCAGCCCCCCCCTCCCCACTCAAACATCTTCCCACAGCTATGGTGTGTGAGACTCCCACCAATCTACCACCAACACCCACGCAGAGGTCAGCCCCCCCCTCCCCACTCAAACATCTTCCCACAGCTATGGTGTGTGAGACTCCCACCAATCTACCACCAACACCCACGCAGAGGTCAGCCCCCCCCCCCCCTCCCCACTCAAACATCTTCCCACAGCTATGGTGTGTGAGACTCCCACCAATCTACCACCAACACCCACGCAGAGGTCAGCCCCCCCCCCCACTCAAACATCTTCCCACAGCTATGGTGTGTGAGACTCCCACCAATCTACCACCAACACCCACGCAGAGGTCAGCCCCCCCTCCCCACTCAAACATCTTCCCACAGCTATGGTGTGTGAGACTCCCACCAATCTACCACCAACACCCACGCAGAGGTCAGCCCCCCCCCCTCCCCACTCAAACATCTTCCCACAGCTATGGTGTGTGAGACTCCCACCAATCTACCACCAACACCCACGCAGAGGTCAGCCCCCCCCCCCCCCACTCAAACATCTTCCCACAGCTATGGTGTGTGAGACTCCCACCAATCTACCACCAACACCCACGCAGAGGTCAGCCCCCCTCCCCACTCAAACATCTTCCCACAGCTATGGTGTGTGAGACTCCCACCAATCTACCACCAACACCCACGCAGAGGTCAGCCCCCCCTCCCCACTCAAACATCTTCCCACAGCTATGGTGTGTGAGACTCCCACCAATCTACCACCAACACCCACGCAGAGGTCAGCCCCCCCCCCCCCCACTCAAACATCTTCCCACAGCTATGGTGTGTGAGACTCCCACCAATCTACCACCAACACCCACGCAGAGGTCAGCCCCCCCCTCCCCACTCAAACATCTTCCCACAGCTATGGTGTGTGAGACTCCCACCAATCTACCACCAACACCCACGCAGAGGTCAGCCCCCCCCCCCACTCAAACATCTTCCCACAGCTATGGTGTGTGAGACTCCCACCAATCTACCACCAACACCCACGCAGAGGTCAGCCCCCCCCTCCCCACTCAAACATCTTCCCACAGCTATGGTGTGTGAGACTCCCACCAATCTACCACCAACACCCACGCAGAGGTCAGCCCCCCCCCCCTCCCCACTCAAACATCTTCCCACAGCTATGGTGTGTGAGACTCCCACCAATCTACCACCAACACCCACGCAGAGGTCAGCCCCCCCCTCCCCACTCAAACATCTTCCCACAGCTATGGTGTGTGAGACTCCCACCAATCTACCACCAACACCCACGCAGAGGTCAGCCCCCCCCCCCCTCCCCACTCAAACATCTTCCCACAGCTATGGTGTGTGAGACTCCCACCAATCTACCACCAACACCCACGCAGAGGTCAGCCCCCCCTCCCCCACTCAAACATCTTCCCACAGCTATGGTGTGTGAGACTCCCACCAATCTACCACCAACACCCACGCAGAGGTCAGCCCCCCCCCCCCTCCCCACTCAAACATCTTCCCACAGCTATGGTGTGTGAGACTCCCACCAATCTACCACCAACACCCACGCAGAGGTCAGCCCCCCCCTCCCCACTCAAACATCTTCCCACAGCTATGGTGTGTGAGACTCCCACCAATCTACCACCAACACCCACGCAGAGGTCAGCCCCCCCCTCCCCACTCAAACATCTTCCCACAGCTATGGTGTGTGAGACTCCCACCAATCTACCACCAACACCCACGCAGAGGTCAGCCCCCCCCCCTCCCCACTCAAACATCTTCCCACAGCTATGGTGTGTGAGACTCCCACCAATCTACCACCAACACCCACGCAGAGGTCAGCCCCCCCCCCCCCCCACTCAAACATCTTCCCACAGCTATGGTGTGTGAGACTCCCACCAATCTACCACCAACACCCACGCAGAGGTCAGCCCCCCCCCCCCCCCACTCAAACATCTTCCCACAGCTATGGTGTGTGAGACTCCCACCAATCTACCACCAACACCCACGCAGAGGTCAGCCCCCCCCCCTCCCCACTCAAACATCTTCCCACAGCTATGGTGTGTGAGACTCCCACCAATCTACCACCAACACCCACGCAGAGGTCAGCCCCCCCCCCCCCACTCAAACATCTTCCCACAGCTATGGTGTGTGAGACTCCCACCAATCTACCACCAACACCCACGCAGAGGTCAGCCCCCCCTCCCCACTCAAACATCTTCCCACAGCTATGGTGTGTGAGACTCCCACCAATCTACCACCAACACCCACGCAGAGGTCAGCCCCCCCTCCCCACTCAAACATCTTCCCACAGCTATGGTGTGTGAGACTCCCACCAATCTACCACCAACACCCACGCAGAGGTCAGCCCCCCCCTCCCCACTCAAACATCTTCCCACAGCTATGGTGTGTGAGACTCCCACCAATCTACCACCAACACCCACGCAGAGGTCAGCCCCCCCCCCCTCCCCACTCAAACATCTTCCCACAGCTATGGTGTGTGAGACTCCCACCAATCTACCACCAACACCCACGCAGAGGTCAGCCCCCCCCCCCCCCACTCAAACATCTTCCCACAGCTATGGTGTGTGAGACTCCCACCAATCTACCACCAACACCCACGCAGAGGTCAGCCCCCCCCCCCCCCACTCAAACATCTTCCCACAGCTATGGTGTGTGAGACTCCCACCAATCTACCACCAACACCCACGCAGAGGTCAGCCCCCCCCCCCCCCACTCAAACATCTTCCCACAGCTATGGTGTGTGAGACTCCCACCAATCTACCACCAACACCCACGCAGAGGTCAGCCCCCCTCCCCACTCAAACATCTTCCCACAGCTATGGTGTGTGAGACTCCCACCAATCTACCACCAACACCCACGCAGAGGTCAGCCCCCCCTCCCCACTCAAACATCTTCCCACAGCTATGGTGTGTGAGACTCCCACCAATCTACCACCAACACCCACGCAGAGGTCAGCCCCCCCCCCCTCCCCACTCAAACATCTTCCCACAGCTATGGTGTGTGAGACTCCCACCAATCTACCACCAACACCCACGCAGAGGTCAGCCCCCCCCCCCCCCACTCAAACATCTTCCCACAGCTATGGTGTGTGAGACTCCCACCAATCTACCACCAACACCCACGCAGAGGTCAGCCCCCCCCTCCCCACTCAAACATCTTCCCACAGCTATGGTGTGTGAGACTCCCACCAATCTACCACCAACACCCACGCAGAGGTCAGCCCCCCCCCCTCCCCACTCAAACATCTTCCCACAGCTATGGTGTGTGAGACTCCCACCAATCTACCACCAACACCCACGCAGAGGTCAGCCCCCTCCCCACTCAAACATCTTCCCACAGCTATGGTGTGTGAGACTCCCACCAATCTACCACCAACACCCACGCAGAGGTCAGCCCCCCCCCCCACTCAAACATCTTCCCACAGCTATGGTGTGTGAGACTCCCACCAATCTACCACCAACACCCACGCAGAGGTCAGCCCCCCCCCCCACTCAAACATCTTCCCACAGCTATGGTGTGTGAGACTCCCACCAATCTACCACCAACACCCACGCAGAGGTCAGCCCCCCTCCCCACTCAAACATCTTCCCACAGCTATGGTGTGTGAGACTCCCACCAATCTACCACCAACACCCACGCAGAGGTCAGCCCCCCTCCCCCCCACTCAAACATCTTCCCACAGCTATGGTGTGTGAGACTCCCACCAATCTACCACCAACACCCACGCAGAGGTCAGCCCCCCCCTCCCCACTCAAACATCTTCCCACAGCTATGGTGTGTGAGACTCCCACCAATCTACCACCAACACCCACGCAGAGGTCAGCCCCCCCCTCCCCACTCAAACATCTTCCCACAGCTATGGTGTGTGAGACTCCCACCAATCTACCACCAACACCCACGCAGAGGTCAGCCCCCCCCCCTCCCCCACTCAAACATCTTCCCACAGCTATGGTGTGTGAGACTCCCACCAATCTACCACCAACACCCACGCAGAGGTCAGCCCCCCCCCCTCCCCACTCAAACATCTTCCCACAGCTATGGTGTGTGAGACTCCCACCAATCTACCACCAACACCCACGCAGAGGTCAGCCCCCCCCCCCCACTCAAACATCTTCCCACAGCTATGGTGTGTGAGACTCCCACCAATCTACCACCAACACCCACGCAGAGGTCAGCCCCCCCCCCCCTCCCCACTCAAACATCTTCCCACAGCTATGGTGTGTGAGACTCCCACCAATCTACCACCAACACCCACGCAGAGGTCAGCCCCCCCCCCCACTCAAACATCTTCCCACAGCTATGGTGTGTGAGACTCCCACCAATCTACCACCAACACCCACGCAGAGGTCAGCCCCCCCCCCCCCCACTCAAACATCTTCCCACAGCTATGGTGTGTGAGACTCCCACCAATCTACCACCAACACCCACGCAGAGGTCAGCCCCCCCCCCTCCCCCTCCCCACTCAAACATCTTCCCACAGCTATGGTGTGTGAGACTCCCACCAATCTACCACCAACACCCACGCAGAGGTCAGCCCCCCCCCCTCCCCACTCAAACATCTTCCCACAGCTATGGTGTGTGAGACTCCCACCAATCTACCACCAACACCCACGCAGAGGTCAGCCCCCCCCCCCCCACTCAAACATCTTCCCACAGCTATGGTGTGTGAGACTCCCACCAATCTACCACCAACACCCACGCAGAGGTCAGCCCCCCCCTCCCCCCACTCAAACATCTTCCCACAGCTATGGTGTGTGAGACTCCCACCAATCTACCACCAACACCCACGCAGAGGTCAGCCCCCCCCCCCCCCCACTCAAACATCTTCCCACAGCTATGGTGTGTGAGACTCCCACCAATCTACCACCAACACCCACGCAGAGGTCAGCCCCCCCCCCCCCCCCACTCAAACATCTTCCCACAGCTATGGTGTGTGAGACTCCCACCAATCTACCACCAACACCCACGCAGAGGTCAGCCCCCCCCCCCACTCAAACATCTTCCCACAGCTATGGTGTGTGAGACTCCCACCAATCTACCACCAACACCCACGCAGAGGTCAGCCCCCCCCCCCCTCCCCACTCAAACATCTTCCCACAGCTATGGTGTGTGAGACTCCCACCAATCTACCACCAACACCCACGCAGAGGTCAGCCCCCCTCCCCACTCAAACATCTTCCCACAGCTATGGTGTGTGAGACTCCCACCAATCTACCACCAACACCCACGCAGAGGTCAGCCCCCCCCCCCCCCACTCAAACATCTTCCCACAGCTATGGTGTGTGAGACTCCCACCAATCTACCACCAACACCCACGCAGAGGTCAGCCCCCCCCCCCCCCCCCACTCAAACATCTTCCCACAGCTATGGTGTGTGAGACTCCCACCAATCTACCACCAACACCCACGCAGAGGTCAGCCCCCCCCCCCCCCACTCAAACATCTTCCCACAGCTATGGTGTGTGAGACTCCCACCAATCTACCACCAACACCCACGCAGAGGTCAGCCCCCCCCCCCCTCCCCACTCAAACATCTTCCCACAGCTATGGTGTGTGAGACTCCCACCAATCTACCACCAACACCCACGCAGAGGTCAGCCCCCCCCCCCCCACTCAAACATCTTCCCACAGCTATGGTGTGTGAGACTCCCACCAATCTACCACCAACACCCACGCAGAGGTCAGCCCCCCCCCTCCCCCCCCCACTCAAACATCTTCCCACAGCTATGGTGTGTGAGACTCCCACCAATCTACCACCAACACCCACGCAGAGGTCAGCCCCCCCCCCCCCCCACTCAAACATCTTCCCACAGCTATGGTGTGTGAGACTCCCACCAATCTACCACCAACACCCACGCAGAGGTCAGCCCCCCCCCCTCCCCACTCAAACATCTTCCCACAGCTATGGTGTGTGAGACTCCCACCAATCTACCACCAACACCCACGCAGAGGTCAGCCCCCCCCCCCCCCCACTCAAACATCTTCCCACAGCTATGGTGTGTGAGACTCCCACCAATCTACCACCAACACCCACGCAGAGGTCAGCCCCCCCCCCCCCCACTCAAACATCTTCCCACAGCTATGGTGTGTGAGACTCCCACCAATCTACCACCAACACCCACGCAGAGGTCAGCCCCCCTCCCCCTCCCCACTCAAACATCTTCCCACAGCTATGGTGTGTGAGACTCCCACCAATCTACCACCAACACCCACGCAGAGGTCAGCCCCCCCCCCCCCCACTCAAACATCTTCCCACAGCTATGGTGTGTGAGACTCCCACCAATCTACCACCAACACCCACGCAGAGGTCAGCCCCCCCCCCTCCCCACTCAAACATCTTCCCACAGCTATGGTGTGTGAGACTCCCACCAATCTACCACCAACACCCACGCAGAGGTCAGCCCCCCCCCCCCTCCCCCACTCAAACATCTTCCCACAGCTATGGTGTGTGAGACTCCCACCAATCTACCACCAACACCCACGCAGAGGTCAGCCCCCCCCCCTCCCCACTCAAACATCTTCCCACAGCTATGGTGTGTGAGACTCCCACCAATCTACCACCAACACCCACGCAGAGGTCAGCCCCCCTCCCCCTCCCCACTCAAACATCTTCCCACAGCTATGGTGTGTGAGACTCCCACCAATCTACCACCAACACCCACGCAGAGGTCAGCCCCCCCCCCCCCCACTCAAACATCTTCCCACAGCTATGGTGTGTGAGACTCCCACCAATCTACCACCAACACCCACGCAGAGGTCAGCCCCCCCCCCCCACTCAAACATCTTCCCACAGCTATGGTGTGTGAGACTCCCACCAATCTACCACCAACACCCACGCAGAGGTCAGCCCCCCCTCCCCCCCACTCAAACATCTTCCCACAGCTATGGTGTGTGAGACTCCCACCAATCTACCACCAACACCCACGCAGAGGTCAGCCCCCCCCTCCCCACTCAAACATCTTCCCACAGCTATGGTGTGTGAGACTCCCACCAATCTACCACCAACACCCACGCAGAGGTCAGCCCCCCCCCCCCTCCCCACTCAAACATCTTCCCACAGCTATGGTGTGAGACTCCCACCAATCTACCACCAACACCCACGCAGAGGTCAGCCCCCCCTCCCCACTCAAACATCTTCCCACAGCTATGGTGTGTGAGACTCCCACCAATCTACCACCAACACCCACGCAGAGGTCAGCCCCCCCCCCTCCCCACTCAAACATCTTCCCACAGCTATGGTGTGTGAGACTCCCACCAATCTACCACCAACACCCACGCAGAGGTCAGCCCCCCTCCCCACTCAAACATCTTCCCACAGCTATGGTGTGTGAGACTCCCACCAATCTACCACCAACACCCACGCAGAGGTCAGCCCCCCCCTCCCCACTCAAACATCTTCCCACAGCTATGGTGTGTGAGACTCCCACCAATCTACCACCAACACCCACGCAGAGGTCAGCCCCCCCCCCTCCCCACTCAAACATCTTCCCACAGCTATGGTGTGTGAGACTCCCACCAATCTACCACCAACACCCACGCAGAGGTCAGCCCCCCCCCCCCTCCCCACTCAAACATCTTCCCACAGCTATGGTGTGTGAGACTCCCACCAATCTACCACCAACACCCACGCAGAGGTCAGCCCCCCCCCCCCCCCCACTCAAACATCTTCCCACAGCTATGGTGTGTGAGACTCCCACCAATCTACCACCAACACCCACGCAGAGGTCAGCCCCCCCCCCCCCCACTCAAACATCTTCCCACAGCTATGGTGTGTGAGACTCCCACCAATCTACCACCAACACCCACGCAGAGGTCAGCCCCCCCCCTCCCCACTCAAACATCTTCCCACAGCTATGGTGTGTGAGACTCCCACCAATCTACCACCAACACCCACGCAGAGGTCAGCCCCCCCCTCCCCCACTCAAACATCTTCCCACAGCTATGGTGTGTGAGACTCCCACCAATCTACCACCAACACCCACGCAGAGGTCAGCCCCCCCCCCCCTCCCCACTCAAACATCTTCCCACAGCTATGGTGTGTGAGACTCCCACCAATCTACCACCAACACCCACGCAGAGGTCAGCCCCCCTCCCCCTCCCCACTCAAACATCTTCCCACAGCTATGGTGTGTGAGACTCCCACCAATCTACCACCAACACCCACGCAGAGGTCAGCCCCCCCCCCCCCCCCACTCAAACATCTTCCCACAGCTATGGTGTGTGAGACTCCCACCAATCTACCACCAACACCCACGCAGAGGTCAGCCCCCCCCCCCTCCCCCCCCCACTCAAACATCTTCCCACAGCTATGGTGTGTGGACTCCCACCAATCTACCACCAACACCCACGCAGAGGTCAGCCCCCCCCCCCCCCCCACTCAAACATCTTCCCACAGCTATGGTGTGTGAGACTCCCACCAATCTACCACCAACACCCACGCAGAGGTCAGCCCCCCCCCCCCCCTCCCCACTCAAACATCTTCCCACAGCTATGGTGTGTGAGACTCCCACCAATCTACCACCAACACCCACGCAGAGGTCAGCCCCCCCTCCCCACTCAAACATCTTCCCACAGCTATGGTGTGGAGACTCCCACCAATCTACCACCAACACCCACGCAGAGGTCAGCCCCCCCCCCCCTCCCCACTCAAACATCTTCCCACAGCTATGGTGTGTGAGACTCCCACCAATCTACCACCAACACCCACGCAGAGGTCAGCCCCCCCCCCCCCCACTCAAACATCTTCCCACAGCTATGGTGTGTGAGACTCCCACCAATCTACCACCAACACCCACGCAGAGGTCAGCCCCCCCCCCCCCCCACTCAAACATCTTCCCACAGCTATGGTGTGTGAGACTCCCACCAATCTACCACCAACACCCACGCAGAGGTCAGCCCCCCCCCCCCCACTCAAACATCTTCCCACAGCTATGGTGTGGAGACTCCCACCAATCTACCACCAACACCCACGCAGAGGTCAGCCCCCCCCCCCCCCCCACTCAAACATCTTCCCACAGCTATGGTGTGTGAGACTCCCACCAATCTACCACCAACACCCACGCAGAGGTCAGCCCCCCCCCCCCCCTCCCCACTCAAACATCTTCCCACAGCTATGGTGTGTGAGACTCCCACCAATCTACCACCAACACCCACGCAGAGGTCAGCCCCCCCCCCCCCCACTCAAACATCTTCCCACAGCTATGGTGTGTGAGACTCCCACCAATCTACCACCAACACCCACGCAGAGGTCAGCCCCCCCCCCTCCCCACTCAAACATCTTCCCACAGCTATGGTGTGTGAGACTCCCACCAATCTACCACCAACACCCACGCAGAGGTCAGCCCCCCCTCCCCCCACTCAAACATCTTCCCACAGCTATGGTGTGTGAGACTCCCACCAATCTACCACCAACACCCACGCAGAGGTCAGCCCCCCCCTCCCCCTCCCCACTCAAACATCTTCCCACAGCTATGGTGTGTGAGACTCCCACCAATCTACCACCAACACCCACGCAGAGGTCAGCCCCCCCCTCCCCCACTCAAACATCTTCCCACAGCTATGGTGTGTGAGACTCCCACCAATCTACCACCAACACCCACGCAGAGGTCAGCCCCCCCCCCCCCCCACTCAAACATCTTCCCACAGCTATGGTGTGTGAGACTCCCACCAATCTACCACCAACACCCACGCAGAGGTCAGCCCCCCCCCCCCACTCAAACATCTTCCCACAGCTATGGTGTGTGAGACTCCCACCAATCTACCACCAACACCCACGCAGAGGTCAGCCCCCCCCCCCCTCCCCACTCAAACATCTTCCCACAGCTATGGTGTGGAGACTCCCACCAATCTACCACCAACACCCACGCAGAGGTCAGCCCCCCCCCCCCTCCCCCCACTCAAACATCTTCCCACAGCTATGGTGTGTGAGACTCCCACCAATCTACCACCAACACCCACGCAGAGGTCAGCCCCCCCCCCTCCCCACTCAAACATCTTCCCACAGCTATGGTGTGTGAGACTCCCACCAATCTACCACCAACACCCACGCAGAGGTCAGCCCCCCCTCCCCACTCAAACATCTTCCCACAGCTATGGTGTGTGAGACTCCCACCAATCTACCACCAACACCCACGCAGAGGTCAGCCCCCCCCTCCCCCTCCCCACTCAAACATCTTCCCACAGCTATGGTGTGTGAGACTCCCACCAATCTACCACCAACACCCACGCAGAGGTCAGCCCCCCCCCCCCCTCCCCCACTCAAACATCTTCCCACAGCTATGGTGTGTGAGACTCCCACCAATCTACCACCAACACCCACGCAGAGGTCAGCCCCCCCCCCCCCCCCCACTCAAACATCTTCCCACAGCTATGGTGTGTGAGACTCCCACCAATCTACCACCAACACCCACGCAGAGGTCAGCCCCCCCCCCCCTCCCCACTCAAACATCTTCCCACAGCTATGGTGTGTGAGACTCCCACCAATCTACCACCAACACCCACGCAGAGGTCAGCCCCCCCCCCTCCCCACTCAAACATCTTCCCACAGCTATGGTGTGTGAGACTCCCACCAATCTACCACCAACACCCACGCAGAGGTCAGCCCCCCCCCCTCCCCACTCAAACATCTTCCCACAGCTATGGTGTGTGAGACTCCCACCAATCTACCACCAACACCCACGCAGAGGTCAGCCCCCCCCCCCCCCTCCCCACTCAAACATCTTCCCACAGCTATGGTGTGTGAGACTCCCACCAATCTACCACCAACACCCACGCAGAGGTCAGCCCCCCCCCCCCACTCAAACATCTTCCCACAGCTATGGTGTGTGAGACTCCCACCAATCTACCACCAACACCCACGCAGAGGTCAGCCCCCCCCCCCCTCCCCACTCAAACATCTTCCCACAGCTATGGTGTGTGAGACTCCCACCAATCTACCACCAACACCCACGCAGAGGTCAGCCCCCCCCCCCCCTCCCCACTCAAACATCTTCCCACAGCTATGGTGTGTGAGACTCCCACCAATCTACCACCAACACCCACGCAGAGGTCAGCCCCCCCCTCCCCACTCCCCACTCAAACATCTTCCCACAGCTATGGTGTGTGAGACTCCCACCAATCTACCACCAACACCCACGCAGAGGTCAGCCCCCCCCCCCCCCACTCAAACATCTTCCCACAGCTATGGTGTGTGAGACTCCCACCAATCTACCACCAACACCCACGCAGAGGTCAGCCCCCCCCCCCCCCCCACTCAAACATCTTCCCACAGCTATGGTGTGTGAGACTCCCACCAATCTACCACCAACACCCACGCAGAGGTCAGCCCCCCCCCCCCCCTCCCCACTCAAACATCTTCCCACAGCTATGGTGTGTGAGACTCCCACCAATCTACCACCAACACCCACGCAGAGGTCAGCCCCCCCCCTCCCCCCACTCAAACATCTTCCCACAGCTATGGTGTGTGAGACTCCCACCAATCTACCACCAACACCCACGCAGAGGTCAGCCCCCCCTCCCCCCCCACTCAAACATCTTCCCACAGCTATGGTGTGTGAGACTCCCACCAATCTACCACCAACACCCACGCAGAGGTCAGCCCCCCCCCCCTCCCCACTCAAACATCTTCCCACAGCTATGGTGTGTGAGACTCCCACCAATCTACCACCAACACCCACGCAGAGGTCAGCCCCCCCTCCCCCCCTCAAACATCTTCCCACAGCTATGGTGTGTGAGACTCCCACCAATCTACCACCAACACCCACGCAGAGGTCAGCCCCCCTCCCCCACTCAAACATCTTCCCACAGCTATGGTGTGTGAGACTCCCACCAATCTACCACCAACACCCACGCAGAGGTCAGCCCCTCCCCACTCAAACATCTTCCCACAGCTATGGTGTGTGAGACTCCCACCAATCTACCACCAACACCCACGCAGAGGTCAGCCCCCCCTCCCCACTCAAACATCTTCCCACAGCTATGGTGTGTGAGACTCCCACCAATCTACCACCAACACCCACGCAGAGGTCAGCCCCCCTCCCCCTCCCCACTCAAACATCTTCCCACAGCTATGGTGTGTGAGACTCCCACCAATCTACCACCAACACCCACGCAGAGGTCAGCCCCCCCCCCCCCCCACTCAAACATCTTCCCACAGCTATGGTGTGTGAGACTCCCACCAATCTACCACCAACACCCACGCAGAGGTCAGCCCCCCTCCCCACTCAAACATCTTCCCACAGCTATGGTGTGTGAGACTCCCACCAATCTACCACCAACACCCACGCAGAGGTCAGCCCCCCCCTCCCCACTCAAACATCTTCCCACAGCTATGGTGTGTGAGACTCCCACCAATCTACCACCAACACCCACGCAGAGGTCAGCCCCCCCCCCCCCCCACTCAAACATCTTCCCACAGCTATGGTGTGTGAGACTCCCACCAATCTACCACCAACACCCACGCAGAGGTCAGCCCCCAACACCCACGCAGAGGTCCCCTCCCCACTCAAACATCTTCCCACAGCTATGGTGTGTGAGACTCCCACCAATCTACCACCAACACCCACGCAGAGGTCAGCCCCCCCCCCCCTCCCCACTCAAACATCTTCCCACAGCTATGGTGTGGGAGACTCCCACCAATCTACCACCAACACCCACGCAGAGGTCAGCCCCCCCCTCCCCACTCAAACATCTTCCCACAGCTATGGTGTGGGAGACTCCCACCAATCTACCACCAACACCCACGCAGAGGTCAGCCCCCTCCCCTCCCCACTCAAACATCTTCCCACAGCTATGGTGTGGAGACTCCCACCAATCTACCACCAACACCCACGCAGAGGTCAGCCCCCCCTCCCCCCCCACTCAAACATCTTCCCACAGCTATGGTGTGGGACACTCCCACCAATCTACCACCAACACCCACGCAGAGGTCAGCCCCCCCCTCCCCCCTCCCCACTCAAACATCTTCCCACAGCTATGGTGTGGGACACTCCCACCAATCTACCACCAACACCCACGCAGAGGTCAGCCCCCCCCCCCTCCCCACTCAAACATCTTCCCACAGCTATGGTGTGGGACACTCCCACCAATCTACCACCAACACCCACGCAGAGGTCAGCCCCCCCTCCCCCCCTCCCCACTCAAACATCTTCCCACAGCTATGGTGTGGGACACTCCCACCAATCTACCACCAACACCCACGCAGAGGTCAGCCCCCCCCCCCCCCACTCAAACATCTTCCCACAGCTATGGTGTGGGACACTCCCACCAATCTACCACCAACACCCACGCAGAGGTCAGCCCCCCCCTCCCCACTCAAACATCTTCCCACAGCTATGGTGTGGGACACTCCCACCAATCTACCACCAACACCCACGCAGAGGTCAGCCCCCCCCCCCTCCCCACTCAAACATCTTCCCACAGCTATGGTGTGGGACACTCCCACCAATCTACCACCAACACCCACGCAGAGGTCAGCCCCCCTCCCCACTCAAACATCTTCCCACAGCTATGGTGTGGAGACTCCCACCAATCTACCACCAACACCCACGCAGAGGTCAGCCCCCCCCCCCCACTCAAACATCTTCCCACAGCTATGGTGTGGGACACTCCCACCAATCTACCACCAACACCCACGCAGAGGTCAGCCCCCCCCCTCCCCACTCAAACATCTTCCCACAGCTATGGTGTGTGAGACTCCCACCAATCTACCACCAACACCCACGCAGAGGTCAGCCCCCCCTCCCCACTCAAACATCTTCCCACAGCTATGGTGTGGGACTCCCACCAATCTACCACCAACACCCACGCAGAGGTCAGCCCCCCTCCCCCCCACTCAAACATCTTCCCACAGCTATGGTGTGGGAGACTCCCACCAATCTACCACCAACACCCACGCAGAGGTCAGCCCCCCCTCCCCACTCAAACATCTTCCCACAGCTATGGTGTGTGAGACTCCCACCAATCTACCACCAACACCCACGCAGAGGTCAGCCCCCCCCCCCCACTCAAACATCTTCCCACAGCTATGGTGTGGGACACTCCCACCAATCTACCACCAACACCCACGCAGAGGTCAGCCCCCCTCCCCCACTCAAACATCTTCCCACAGCTATGGTGTGGGAGACTCCCACCAATCTACCACCAACACCCACGCAGAGGTCAGCCCCCCCTCCCCCACTCAAACATCTTCCCACAGCTATGGTGTGTGACACTCCCACCAATCTACCACCAACACCCACGCAGAGGTCAGCCCCCCCCTCCCCACTCAAACATCTTCCCACAGCTATGGTGTGTGAGACTCCCACCAATCTACCACCAACACCCACGCAGAGGTCAGCCCCCCTCCCCACTCAAACATCTTCCCACAGCTATGGTGTGTGAGACTCCCACCAATCTACCACCAACACCCACGCAGAGGTCAGCCCCCCCCTCCCCCCACTCAAACATCTTCCCACAGCTATGGTGTGTGAGACTCCCACCAATCTACCACCAACACCCACGCAGAGGTCAGCCCCCCTCCCCACTCAAACATCTTCCCACAGCTATGGTGTGTGAGACTCCCACCAATCTACCACCAACACCCACGCAGAGGTCAGCCCCCTCCCCACTCAAACATCTTCCCACAGCTATGGTGTGTGAGACTCCCACCAATCTACCACCAACACCCACGCAGAGGTCAGCCCCCCCCTCCCTCCCCACTCAAACATCTTCCCACAGCTATGGTGTGTGACACTCCCACCAATCTACCACCAACACCCACGCAGAGGTCAGCCCCCCCCCCTCCCCCCACTCAAACATCTTCCCACAGCTATGGTGTGTGAGACTCCCACCAATCTACCACCAACACCCACGCAGAGGTCAGCCCCCCCTCCCCCACTCAAACATCTTCCCACAGCTATGGTGTGGACACTCCCACCAATCTACCACCAACACCCACGCAGAGGTCAGCCCCCCCCTCCCCACTCAAACATCTTCCCACAGCTATGGTGTGTGAGACTCCCACCAATCTACCACCAACACCCACGCAGAGGTCAGCCCCCTCCCCACTCAAACATCTTCCCACAGCTATGGTGTGTGAGACTCCCACCAATCTACCACCAACACCCACGCAGAGGTCAGCCCCCCCTCCCCCACTCAAACATCTTCCCACAGCTATGGTGTGTGAGACTCCCACCAATCTACCACCAACACCCACGCAGAGGTCAGCCCCCTCCCCCACTCAAACATCTTCCCACAGCTATGGTGTGTGAGACTCCCACCAATCTACCACCAACACCCACGCAGAGGTCAGCCCCCCTCCCCACTCAAACATCTTCCCACAGCTATGGTGTGAGGACACTCCCACCAATCTACCACCAACACCCACGCAGAGGTCAGCCCCCCCCCCCTCCCCACTCAAACATCTTCCCACAGCTATGGTGTGTGAGACTCCCACCAATCTACCACCAACACCCACGCAGAGGTCAGCCCCCCCTCCCCCACTCAAACATCTTCCCACAGCTATGGTGTGTGAGACTCCCACCAATCTACCACCAACACCCACGCAGAGGTCAGCCCCCCCTCCCCACTCAAACATCTTCCCACAGCTATGGTGTGTGAGACTCCCACCAATCTACCACCAACACCCACGCAGAGGTCAGCCCCCCCCCCCCCCACTCAAACATCTTCCCACAGCTATGGTGTGTGAGACTCCCACCAATCTACCACCAACACCCACGCAGAGGTCAGCCCCCCCCCCCCCCACTCAAACATCTTCCCACAGCTATGGTGTGGGACACTCCCACCAATCTACCACCAACACCCACGCAGAGGTCAGCCCCCCCTCCCCCACTCAAACATCTTCCCACAGCTATGGTGTGGGACACTCCCACCAATCTACCACCAACACCCACGCAGAGGTCAGCCCCCCTCCCCCACTCAAACATCTTCCCACAGCTATGGTGTGGGACACTCCCACCAATCTACCACCAACACCCACGCAGAGGTCAGCCCCCCCCCCCCCCCCACTCAAACATCTTCCCACAGCTATGGTGTGGGACACTCCCACCAATCTACCACCAACACCCACGCAGAGGTCAGCCCCCCCCTCCCCCACTCAAACATCTTCCCACAGCTATGGTGTGTGAGACTCCCACCAATCTACCACCAACACCCACGCAGAGGTCAGCCCCCCCTCCCCCTCCCCACTCAAACATCTTCCCACAGCTATGGTGTGGGACACTCCCACCAATCTACCACCAACACCCACGCAGAGGTCAGCCCCCCCCTCCCCACTCAAACATCTTCCCACAGCTATGGTGTGGGACACTCCCACCAATCTACCACCAACACCCACGCAGAGGTCAGCCCCCCCCTCCCCACTCAAACATCTTCCCACAGCTATGGTGTGGGACACTCCCACCAATCTACCACCAACACCCACGCAGAGGTCAGCCCCCCCCCTCCCCCACTCAAACATCTTCCCACAGCTATGGTGTGTGAGACTCCCACCAATCTACCACCAACACCCACGCAGAGGTCAGCCCCCTCCCCCCCCCACTCAAACATCTTCCCACAGCTATGGTGTGTGAGACTCCCACCAATCTACCACCAACACCCACGCAGAGGTCAGCCCCCCTCCCCCACTCAAACATCTTCCCACAGCTATGGTGTGGGAGACTCCCACCAATCTACCACCAACACCCACGCAGAGGTCAGCCCCCCCCTCCCCCCACTCAAACATCTTCCCACAGCTATGGTGTGGGAGACTCCCACCAATCTACCACCAACACCCACGCAGAGGTCAGCCCCCCCCCCCTCCCCACTCAAACATCTTCCCACAGCTATGGTGTGGGAGACTCCCACCAATCTACCACCAACACCCACGCAGAGGTCAGCCCCCCTCCCCCCCACTCAAACATCTTCCCACAGCTATGGTGTGGACACTCCCACCAATCTACCACCAACACCCACGCAGAGGTCAGCCCCCCCTCCCCCCACTCAAACATCTTCCCACAGCTATGGTGTGGGACACTCCCACCAATCTACCACCAACACCCACGCAGAGGTCAGCCCCCCCCCCCCCCCCCACTCAAACATCTTCCCACAGCTATGGTGTGGGACACTCCCACCAATCTACCACCAACACCCACGCAGAGGTCAGCCCCCCTCCCCACTCAAACATCTTCCCACAGCTATGGTGTGGGACACTCCCACCAATCTACCACCAACACCCACGCAGAGGTCAGCCCCCCCCCCCCCACTCAAACATCTTCCCACAGCTATGGTGTGGGACACTCCCACCAATCTACCACCAACACCCACGCAGAGGTCAGCCCCCCCTCCCCCACTCAAACATCTTCCCACAGCTATGGTGTGTGACACTCCCACCAATCTACCACCAACACCCACGCAGAGGTCAGCCCCCCCCCCTCACCAACACTCTCTTTGCACAGATTTTCTCTCTTACCGTTTACTCATCAGACAAACTATAGTGTTTATGCAAAAGGTTAAATCAAAAGCTAGGATGATCTCATGTAAAGGTTGACAACAAGAAGATCATTGTCATGGCAAGTGGATGACTGAAATATCTTCCTCCATGGCAGATCCCTAACTTCCTGATGAGCCAGGTGCGTAAGCTGAATGAGAACAGTAACCGAAGGTACCAGTTCTACGATCGCCGCATCAAGAACCTGCTGAGGAAAATTCACCAGGACCGCAAGGATAAACCTGACAAGAACTCCTCCGAGGTAGCTGTTTTTCTAGAAACTACTAATACTGTTGTAACTTGCACTTACACTCGGACTTTTCTCTCACTGGCTCTAATTTAGCATCTATTTTGATAGCATCTATTTCTCTCTCCTCTCCCCCGTTTCCCTCGTCTCGTCTCGTCGTCGTCTCGTCGTCCCCCACCCCCACCAGCCTTGTCGTACAGTAAAGATCCAGGTGGGTGAACTGATGAGCAGCACCATGGAGGTCAAGGTCAACATAAACTCCAGAGCATCAGACCTACTGGCTCAGTTCCACAGGCACCTCCACAGCTCTGACAACACCAAGGGCCTGCTCAAGAGGTACAGTACAGTACAATCAATGAATCAATCCTTTTACCCAGCTGATCAGGGAAAACTCTGTCCTAGTGGTGACCTCTAAGCACACAGTAAAAACACTGAATCCCGGTCCTAGTGGTGACCTCTAAGCACACAGTAAAAACACTGATTCCCTGTCCTAGTGGTGACCTCTAAGCACACAGTAAAAACACTGAATCCCTGTCCTAGTGGTGACCTCTAAGCACACAGTAAAAACACTGAATCCCTGTCCTAGTGGTGACCTCTAAGCACACAGTAAAAACACTGAATCCCTGTCCTAGTGGTGACCTCTAAGCACACAGTAAAAACACTGATTCCCTGTCCTAGTGGTGACCTCTAAGCACACAGTAAAAACACTGAATCCCTGTCCTAGTGGTGACCTCTAAGCACACAGTAAAAACACTGATTCCCTGTCCTAGTGGTGACCTCTAAGCACACAGTAAAAACACTGAATCCCTGTCCTAGTGGTGACCTCTAAGCACACAGTAAAACCACTGATTCCCTGTCCTAGTGGTGACCTCTAAGCACACAGTAAAACCACTGATGCCCTGTCCTAGTGGTGACCTCTGCCACTGATAGACCTCTAAACACAGTAAAACCACTGATGCCCTGTCCTAGTGGTGACCTCTAATGTAAACCCACTGCATAGAAAACCTTGCTTCAGAAATGCTACGTTGGCATTTCACTGAGCAGAAATTGAGAAGTTGACCGAATCCATTGAATGAATAACAAGTCTGCCTTGTGTTGTTCTTAAATGTCTTTATCACAGGAATGGTTTGGTAAATGATTTGGGATCCTACCTGGACTGTGCCATGTATGAAGTGGGAGGAAATATTGGTAGGTACCACAACACAAGCCTCCACCCCATACCCAGTCTATCTACCAGCCTCCACCCCATACCCAGTCTATCTACCAGCCTCCACCCCATACCCAGTCTATCTACCAGCCTCCACCCCATACCCAGACTATCTACCAGCCTCCACCCCATACCCAGTCTATCTACCAGCCTCCACCCCATACCCAGTCTATCTACCAGCCTCCACCCCATACCCAGTCTATCTACCAGCCTCCACCCCATACCCAGTCTATCTACCAGCCTCCACCCCATACCCAGTCTATCTACCAGCCTCCACCCCATACCCAGTCTATCTACCAGCCTCCACCCCATACCCAGTCTATCTACCAGCCTCCACCCCATACCCAGTCTATCTACCAGCCTCCACCCCATACCCAGACTATCTACCAGCCTCCACCCCATACCCAGTCCCATGTCTACCAGCCTCCACCCCATACCCAGACTATCTACCAGCCTCCACCCCATACCAAGTCTATCTACCAGCCTCCACCCCATACCCAGACTATCTACCAGCCTCCACCCCATACCCAGTCTATCTACCAGCCTCCACCCCATACCACTATCTACCAGCCTCCACCCATACCCAGTCTATCTACCAGCCTCCACCCCATACCCAGACTATCTACCAGCCTCCACCCCATACCCAGTCTATCTACCAGCCTCCACCCCATACCCAGTCTATCTACCAGCCTCCACCCCATACCCAGTCTATCTACCAGCCTCCACCCCATACCCAGACTATCTACCAGACATGGGTTCAAATACTATTTGAAATCTATCAAAAAACTTGGAGTGTTTGTTTTCTTTCCATTGTTTCTAATGCTATTTAAGTCTGCTACCAGCCTCCACCCCATACCCAGCACAGCCTCCAATGCCCAGGCTATCTACCAGCCTCCACCCCATACCCAGTCTATCTACCAGCCTCCAAAATCTATCTTTCCAGAATCTATCTACCAGCCTCCACCCCATACCCAGTCTATCTATCTAATCAGGCTGAGAGCCACATTAGAAGGTTACATGAGTGACTCTGACATGTGCATGTCTTTCTGCTGATTGAACTGATTACGCTGGCCAGGCCTTACCCAGACTATCTACTGGACATGGGGGGGCAAATACTATTTGAAATCTATCAAAAAACTTGGAGTGTTTGTTTTCTTTCCATTGTTTCTAATGCTATTTAATTGCATCAGGCTCAATCAAGCACAGTTCAAAATGATTTCAAATAGAATTTGAATCCCGGGGAGAGAATCAGGCTGAGAGCCACATTAGAAGGTTACATGAGTGACTCTGACATGTGCATGTCTTTCTGCTGATTGAACTGATTACGGGTAGGCCTTAGGGGAATGAACTGGAGAGTGAGGGGGCTGAGAGAGGGTTAGGGGGAGTGGGTGAGAGAGGGGTAGAGGGGGGGTGAGAGAGGGGTAGAGGGGGGGTGAGAGAGGGGTAGAGGAGGGGAGAGAGAGGGGTAGGGGAGGGGAGAGAGAGGGTTAGGGGAGTGGGTGAGAGAGGGGTAGAGGGGGGTGAGAGAGGGGTAGAGGGGGGTGAGAGAGGGGTAGAGGAGGGGAGAGAGAGGGGTAGGGGAGAGGGGAGAAAAGGGTTAGAGGGAGGGGGAGAGAGGGGTAGAGGGGGTGAGGAGAGGAGAGGGAGGGAGAGAAAGAGGGAGAAAGAAGGTGTGGGGGAGAAGGGGGAAACAGGAGATAACGCCAGGGTAGAGGTTCGATTCCCGGGACCAAAATGTATGCACACATGACTGAGGGGGAGAAAAGGTCTGCTAAATGGCATATTATTATTACTAGAAGGAGAGAGGAGAGGGGGGGAGAGGAAGAGAGGGGGAGAGAGAGAGCGCGAGGGGGAGAAAGAGGGGAGCCCGAGAGGAGACAGGAGCATAGGGAGAGAGGGGGATAGAGAAAGAAGGAGAGCGGGGGAGAGAAAGAGAGGGGAGAGGGAGAGAGGAAGAGAGAGGGGGGAGAGAAAGAGAGAGGGCGAGAGAGAGGAAGAGAAGGGGGAGGTGAGAGGGAGAAAAAGAGGGAGGGGGGAGAGTTATCAGAGCAGACAAATGATTCCACATGTAGCTACTGCACTGTTATGTACTGGACCCAATCATTCACACGCCACTCATAATGTATGTGCATTCACGGACCAAAAACAAGGCAGAGTTTAAGTTTTTAGTTTCACACTGTTTTCAATATCTCTCTTGCGGAAGAGATTTTATCTGAATGAGAATAACCTGTATGAAAACATGTTCAATTACAAAATGTGTCCCTCAGTATTGACTCTGCCTTGTGTTGTTCTATTCTGTCCTGTAGGTGAGCACTGCTTGGACCCAGAGACTCATCTCCTGGACCTGTACAACAACAACCCCAGTGGAGAGTGGGTCATCAAACACAAACCGCTGACCACCAGTAAGGGACTGCAGATATAAGACAGTCGCAGGAGGAGGGAGAGACCAGCAGGGGGCTCCAAGAGCCAGCCAGAGGAGGAGGGAGACCAGCAGGGGGCTCCAAGAGCCAGCCAGAGGAGGAGGGAGACCAGGTGGAGTGGAGGAGAAGAGGATTCTGCCACCACAAACCACCTCAAGGCTGAGCCCTCTCTCTGCCCATTGCAGGGGAGACCAGACTAGGAGAAGTAAAGCAGCTACTGCGGAAAAACACCCCACCTCCAGACTTCAGGTGGAGGAGTGGCTGAGCTTGTGTCTCAGGCTGCTTCCTGGCTTGTCAGCTAAGCTCTCAGGCTCTCAGCCAATCACTTCCCAGCATCCGCAGAAGCCCAGATGGGAATCTGATGCAGCTGCCTCCGAGTCTCTCTTTCTTTCTCTCCCCATTCTCTCTCCATTCCTTCTACTCATGCCATTTGATCAAAAGGTAATAAGAGAGGAAATGCACATTATATCTCTTTCCCTTGTTTGTCTATTTCTTTAATGTCACACAGAGGGAAAGTCAGGTACTCTGATGAACTGATGTAAGGGACAGGGACTCTTAGGTCCCTGTCCCTGATGGCTCTTGGCCTCTGATGGCTCTATAAGAGGCCCTAAACACAGGGGACAGAGGGCATAGTTCTCTCTAAGAGTTCAAAGGTCAACCTCTAAGACATGATTATAGTACCCCCTAAAGAGAACTGTTGTTTAAGACAGTGAAGCTGGACTTCAACCTTTCTGTTTGTTTTTTAGTTTTTGAAGGATTTTATGAAGTATTGAATATCACGATGGATTGACTATTTATAATTGATTGGATGTATTTGTATGTATGTGTATGTAGTCATTAATGTTCTCCTTGGAAATTGTTCAATAGGTGTTTCTGATCGTAACGTAACAGTCATGTAAGCACATCCACTCTTTTCAGACAGTCTTCTTATTCTTGTAAATGTTTTGATCAGTTGTACTTTGTTGCGGTTCTGCGTATTTATTCTCTCATCCTATTACCCACGTGTCATCACTTCTTCAGGGTACACTTCTATATGAAATCTATGAATAGGGTTTACACGTTTTGAGGAAGCTTGGATATTGCACCATCACATCAATATAAAGTATACACATGTTCTACATGACAACCTACCATGAATGTACACATCTACAACCTACCATGAATTTACATATCTACAACCTACCATGAATTTACATATCTACAACCTACCATGAATTTACATATCTACAACCTACCATGAATTTACATATCTACAACCTACCATGAATTTACATATCCAATTTGTAAGTCGCTCTGGATAAGAGCGTCTGCTAAATGACTTAAATGTAAATGTAAATGTAATGTAAATCTACAACCTACCATGAATTTACACATCTACAACTGACCATGAATGTACACATCTACAACCTACCATGAATTTACACATCTAACTGATCATGAATGTACACATCTACAACCTACCATGAATTTACTACCATGAATTTACATATCTACAACTGACCATGAATGTACACATCTACAACCTACCATGAATTTACACATCTACAACCTACCATGAATTTACATATCTACAACTGACCATGAATGTACACATCTACAACCTACCATGAATTTACACATCTACAACCTACCATGAATTTGCATATCTACAACCTACCATGAATGTACACATCTACAACCTACCATGAATTTGCATATCTACAACCTACCATGAATTTACACATCTACAACCTACCATGAATGTATGTTTAGCTACCAGTCTCCTCAGAAGTGACAACAAGAATGTAACAAACTGCATAGATCTCATCTCAGTCACAGCAGTCATTGGTTCAGTCATTGGTTCAGTCATTGGTTCAGTCATTGGTTCAGTCATTGTTCAGTACAGAGTCAGAGCCACAGCCTTCTGTTCTATTGTGCTGCCATTTTAGGAGAGAGAACCGAGCAGCAGTGTAATGACAGCCAGCATCCATCACACGGTGTAATTCCCTGTCTGTCACACGACCTACTGATGCATCGTCACGGTGTATTGGTTCATGTAGTGGTTCATGCAGTGGTTCATGCATTGGTTCATGTATTGGTTCATGCATTGGTTCATGTATTGGTTCATGCATTGGTTCATGAATTGGTTCATGCATTGGTTCATGTATTGGTTCATGCATTGGTTCATGCATTGGTTCATGTATTGGTTCATGCATTGGTTCATGAATTGGTTCATGAATTGGTTCATGCAGTGGTTCATGTATTCCATCAACATTACCACAGAGCAGTCAGTTCTTCTGGTTGATACGGAGGGTAATACCTGGGTGTTATACGGATGTTATTATCTCTCTGTGTGTGTGTGTGTGTGTGTGTGTGTGTGTGTGTGTGTGTGTGTGTGTGTGTGTGTGTGTGTGTGTGTGTGTGTGTGTGTGTGTGTGTGTGTGTGTGCGTGCGTGCGTGCGTGCGTGCGTGCGTGCGTGCGTGCGTGCGTGCGTGCGTGCGTGCGTGCGTGCGTGCGTGCGTGTGTGTGCGTGTGTGTGCTTGCTTGCTTCATTACACAAGCCCAATTGGGTTGAGTCCTGAGTCCATGGCACAGTTCAGTACCCCGGTACAAAGCACTGATGGATCACACACACACACACACACACACACACACACACACACACACACACACACACACACACACACACACACACACACACACACACACACACACACACACACACACACACACACACACACAGCCTTCTGCTGATGTTAATCAGTGGAACTAGGTCACCTCTAAAGCTCTGTTCTCCCTCAGGGGAAGTAGTGACACTATACACCCCAGTCCACGGTACATGAGGAGATATTGATGCAAACACACACGCAAACAGCTGACCAATAACATGGGCCACATGTACAGCATGTGGAGAACTGACATATTGGAATGTTCAATGTTCCGTGTCTTCTACACTAGGATGTGATGTCATAAACACATGTGTGTGTCAAGATCTGAGGACTCGACATGAGGAGTATCGGAAAATAGAGAAATGTATTTTACTGTAGTGACCTGAGTAGACTGAATGTCTTCAATGAATGGACTTTGCTTTGTAATAATGTACTCACAATCAAATGCTACCGTAGTGCTCTGAAAGACATTTACCCTACTGTAGGTTACAATGCTAGTTCTGTATATATGGTTTCGAACCAAAACCCTATATGGAATTACTGCACACACTAGGTGTATTTGTATTGTTTACAAAAGCAATTATTTTCTACTCTTGTCAGGTGAAAGTAATTTAGGTAGGCCTGGTGCAAATATCTTTTGTATAAACAATTTAAAAAAAAAAGATTTGTCAATAAATGTGAAAACAATATTGTGAACTGTTTGTTATTTCACATATATTGAATTTACAGAAACACTATGGAAAGACTATGGAATTTCTACATCAAATCAAATGTTATTGGTCACATACACATGGTTAGCAGATGTTAATGTGAGTGTATCGAAGTGCTTGTGCTTCTAGTTCCGACAGTGCAGTAATATCTAACAAGTAATCTAACACTTCCACAACAACTACCTTATACACACAAATCTAACAAGTAATCTAATAATTTCCCAACAACTACCTTATACACACAAATTTAACAACAAGTCCTCTGTAGCTCAGTTGGTAGAGCATGGCGCTTGTAACGCCAGGGTAGTGGGTTCGATTCCCGGGACCACCCATACGTAGAATGTATGCACACATGACTGTAAGTCGCTTTGGATAAAAGCGTCTGCTAAATGGCATATATTATATTATTATTAATAATTCCACAACAACGACCTTATACACACAAATCTAACAAGTAATCTAATAATTCCCCAACAACTACCTAATACACACAAATCTAACAAGTAATCTAATAATTCCCCAACAACTACCTTATACACACAAATCTAACAAGTAATCTAATAATTCCCCAACAACTACCTAATACACACAAATCTAACAAGTAATCTAATAATTCCACAACAACTACCTAATACACACAAATCTAACAAGTAATCTAATAATTCCCCAACAACTACCTTATACACACAAATCTAACAAGTAATCTAATAATTCCCCAACAACGACCTTATACACACAAATCTAACAAGTAATCTAATAATTCCCCAACAACGACCTTATACACACAAATCTAACAAGTAATCTAATAATTCCCCAACAACGACCTTATACACACAAATCTAACAAGTAATCTAATAATTCCCCAACAACGACCTTATACACACAAATCTAACAAGTAATCTAATAATTCCCCAACAACTACCTTATACACACAAATCTAACAAGTAATCTAATAATTCCCCAACAACTACCTTATACACACAAATCTAACAAGTAATCTAATAATTCCCCAACAACTACCTTATACACATAAATCTAAGTAAAGTAATGGAATTAGAATACATACTTATAAATATATGGATGAGCAATGACAGAGTGGCATAGGAAAGATGCAATAGATGGCATTAAACACAGTATATACATATGAAATTGTCACCACTTCGGCCGAAGTTGGCCCCTCTCCTTCGTGGGGCGTTCGGCGGTCGACGTCACCGGCTTTCTAGACACCACCGATCCATGTTTGTTTTGTCTTGATCATACACACCTGGTTTCTATTCCATTAATCATGTTCCTTATTTAACCCTCTGGTTTCCCTCTCTGGTTTGTGTGCTATTGTTTGTCATCTGGGTTCTCGTTGTTCGTGATTATTGTATTTGTACCTTGTTGGAATCTTATTTATTTTGGAGTAAATTATGGATGATTACTCAAAACTGTGTCCTGCGCCTGACTCTGCATTTTTCCTTTTACCGACGTCCTCACAGAGATGAGTAATGTAAGATGTGTAAACATTATTAACCTCTCTGGGATATTCGGGACGTTAGCGTCCCATCTCAACAACAGCCAGTGAAAGTGCAGGGCTCCAAATTCAAAACAACAGAAATCTCATAATTAAAATTAATGTATTTTACACTATTTTAAAGATACACTTCTCGTTAATCCAGCCACAGTGTCTGATTTCAAAAAGGCTTCACGGCGAAAGCACATCAAACGATTATGTTAGGTAAGCACCTAGTCACAGAAAAACACAGCCAATTTTTCCAGCCAAAGAGAGGAGTCACAAAAGGCAGAAATAGAGATTAAATTATTCACTAACCTTTGATTATCTTCATCAGATAACACTCATAGGACTTCATGTTACACAATACATGTATGTTTTGTTTGATAAAGTTCATATTTATATCCAGAAATCTGAGTTTACCTTGGCGTGTTATGTTCAGTAGTTCCAAAACATCCGGTAATTTTGTAGAGAGCCACATCAATTTACAGAAATACTCATCATAAATGTTGATGAAAATACAAGTGTTATACATGGAACTTTAGATCAACTTCTCCTGAATGCAACCGCAACCATGCAATAATCTGAGTACAACGCTCAGACAACAAAACAGCCAAACAGATATCCGCCATGTTGTGCAGTCAACAGAAGTCAGATATAGCATTATAAATATTCACTTACCTTTGATGATCTTCATCAGAATGCACTCCCAGGAATCCCAGTTCGACAATAAATGTTTGATTTGTTCGATAAAGTCCCTCATTTATGTCCAAATACCTCATTTTTGTTTGCGCGTTTAGTATACAATCCAAAATCACGACATGCAGGCAAGTCCATGCAAAAGTTCAGATAAAAAGTTATATTACAATTTGTAGAAACATGGCAAACGAAGTATAGAATCAATCTGTATGATGTTTTTATCATAAATCGTCAATAATGTTCCAACCGGAGAATTCCTTTGTCTGTGGAATTGCAATGGAACGCAAGCTAACTATCGTGGTCAGCGTGTGTCACGCCTTGGTCTTAGTATTTTGTGTTTTCTTTATTTATTTGGTCAGGCCAGGGTGTGACATGGGTTTATTTTGGTGTGTTTTTGTATTTGGGTTTAGTAGGTATTGGGATTGTGGTTGAGTAGGGTTGTCTAGCATAGTCTATGGCTGCCTGAGGCGGTTCTCAACCAGAGTCAGGTGATTCTCGTTGTCACTGATTGGGAACCATATTTAGGTAGCCTGGGTTTCACTGTGTGTTTGTGGGTGATTGTTCCTGTCTCTGTGTTTGTTGTCACAAGATAGGCTGTATAGGTTTTCGCGTTTCGTTTGTTGTTTTTGTATATTTAGTTATTTCATGTATCGTTCATTATTTTCATTAAAGAACATGAGTAACCACCACGCCGCATTTGGTCCGACTCTCTTTCAACAGACGGACGCCGTTACAGCGTGGTTAGCTAATGGCACTCTGCCAGACCTCTGACTCAATCCCCTCTCATTCACCCCCACCTCACAGTAGAAGCATCAAACAAGGTTCTAAAGACTGTTGACATCTAGTGGAAGCCTTAGGAAGTGCAATATGACCCCATAGACAATGTTTTCGATCGGGAATGAGTTGAAAAACTACAAACCTCAGATTTCCCACTTCCTGGTTGTTGTTTTTCTCAGGTTTTTGCTTGCCATATGAGTTATGTTATACTCACAGACATTCAAACAGTTTTAGAAACTTCAGAGTGTTTTCTATCCAAATCTACTAATAATATGCATATATTAGTAACTGGGCCTGAGTAGCAGGCAGTTTACTCTGGGCACCTTATTCATCCAAGCTACTTAATACTGCTCCCCAGTCCCAAAGAAGTTAAAGTGGCATTATTAAAGTGACTAATGATCCATTTGTTAAAGTGGCCAATGATTTCAAGTCTGTATGTAGGCAGCAGCCTCTCTGTGTTAGTGAAGGTTGTTTAAGAGTCTCATGGCCTTGAGATAGAAGCTATTTTTCAGTCTCTCGGTCCCAGCTTTGATGCACCTGTACTGACCTCGCCTTCTGGATGGTAGCAGGGTGAACAGGCAGTGGCTCGGGTGGTTGTTGTCCTTGACAACATTTTTGTCCTTCCTGTGACATCGGGAGCTGTAGGTGTCCTTGAGGGCAGGTAGTTTGCCCCTGGTGATGCGTTGTGCAGACCGCACCACCATCTGGAGAGCCTTGTGGTTGTGGGCAGTGCAGTTGCCGTAACTTGCAGAGATATAGCCCGACAGGATGCTCTCAATTGTGCATCTGTAAAAGTTTGTGAGGGTTTTAGGTGACAAGCCAAAGAGAGACCATGGAAGACTATAGAAGACTATGAGACTATGGAAGACTAGAGAAGACTACAGAAGACTATAGAATATAATAGAAGACTATGAGACTATAGAAGACTATAGAAGACTGTAGAAGACAATGGAAGACTGTGAGACTATAGAAGACTATGATACTATGAGACTATAGAATACTATAGAAGACTATAGAAGACTATGGAAGACTATGAGACTATGAGACTATAGCAGACTATAGAAGACTATAGAAGACTATAGAAGACTATGGAAGACTATGAGACTATAGAAGACTATGAGACTAGAGAAGACAGATTCTGCAAATCATCATATTGTACTATCTTTGGCTACACTGTGTTGGAACACACTGTCGCACACACTCTCCTCTTGAAATGAGCCATGTCAACTGTTCGTTTGTTGCACAATGCTATGGAAACCATCACTTCCGGGTTGGAGCGAGCGGTCGCATCGGCACTTCGCTCCGCAGGTAGTATAACTTTTTCATTACATTTCATTATAGTACATTATAGTACAACGGTTTGATTTGTCTAATCTTAGCAATTTCTTCTTAGCTAGCTACATAGCCGTCTTTGTATCAAAGATAATTGCGTAATTATCGTATTTCGTCGTCCTAACGTAGTCTACACTGCTATCTGCCCTATCTGCCCAGCAGCTAGCCAGCTAGCAAACGTCCACCGATTAGCTGCACTGTAGAAACTATTACACTCAACTGAACGACTTGATTAGTGTAGTGTTAGCTAGCTACATAGCTGTCTTTGCTGTCTTCGTATCCAAGATAATTGTGTAGTTTAGAGTGTGTAGTCTTAGAGTGATTATCTTAATTTACCGAGGTTAGCTAGCCAGCTATTTGTCGTCCTTAACGTAGGAGACTCTGCTAGCTAGCCAACAGCTAGCCAACGTCTTCTGAATAGAACTCAACAACCCGGTCGCATTCACAGGTAATATCACATTTTAATTTCATTTCATTACAGTACAACGGTTTGATTTGTTTGATCGTAGCTAGCTACATAGCTAGCTACATAGCCGTCTTTGTATCAAAGATAATTGTGTAGTCTAGAGCGATTTTCTAGGTTAGCTAGCCAGCTATTGTCGTTCTTTTAACGCAACGTAACGTAATCAACACTGCTAGCTAGCCAGCTAGCCCCCGAATAGCAGCACTGTCGAAACTATTACACTCAACGGAACGACTTGATTAGTGTAGTGTCAACAACGCAGCCACTGCCAGCTAGCCTACAAAGTCAACAACGCAGCCACTGCCAGCTAGCCTACTTCAGCAGTACTGTATCATTTTAATCATTTTAGTCAATAATATTCTTGCTACGTAAGCTTAACTTTCTGAACATTCGAGACGTGTAGTCCACTTGTCATTCCAATCTCCTTTGCATTAGTGTAGCCTCTTCTGTAGCCTGTCAACTATGTGTCTGTCTATCCCTGTTCTCTCCTCTCTGCACAGACCATACAAACGCTCCACACCGCGTGGCCGCGGCCACCCTAGCTAGTTTTAAGTTCCTCGGCATACACATCACAGACAAACTGAATTGGTCCACTCACACTGACAGCGTCGTGAAGAAGGCGCAGCAGCGCCTATTCAACCTCAGGAGGCTGAAGAAATTCGGCTTGTCACCAAAAGCACTCACAAACTTCTACAGATGCACAATCGAGAGCATCCTGGCGGGCTGTATCACCGCCTGGTACGGCAACTGCTCCGCCCTCAACCGTAAGGCTCTCCAGAGGGTAGTGAGGACTGCACAACGCATCACCGGGGGCAAACTACCTGCCCTCCAGGACACCTACACCACCCGTTGTTACAGGAAGGCCATAAAGATCATCAAGGACATCAACCACCCGAACCACTGCCTGTTCACCCCGCTATCATCCAGAAGGCGAGGTCAGTACAGGTGCATCAAAGCTGGGACCGAGAGACTGAAAAACAGCTTCTATCTCAAGGCCATCAGACTGTTAAATAGCCACCACTAACATTGAGTGGCTGCTGCCAACACACTGTCATTGACACTGACCCAACTCCAGCCATTTAATAATGGGAATTGATGGGAAATGATGTAAATATATCACTAGCCACTTTAAACAATGCTACCTTATATAATGTTACTTACCCTACATTATTCATCTCATATACATATGTATATACTGTACTCTACAACATCGACTGCATCCTTATGTAACACATGTATCACTAGCCACTTTAACTATGCCACTTTGTTTACTTTGTCTACATACTCATCTCATATGTATATACTGTACTCGATACCATCTACTGTATGCTGCTCTGTACCATCACTCATTCATATATCCTTATGTACATGTTCCTTATCCCCTTACACTGTGTATAAGACAGTAGTTTTGGAATTGTTAGTTAGATTACTTGTTGGTTATCACTGCATTGTCGGAACTAGAAGCACAAGCATTTCGCTACACTCGCATTAACATCTGCTAACCATGTGTATGTGACAAATAAAATTTGATTTGATTTGGTGGTCCCAGCGCGCGCACGACCCACGTGGAGTTCCAGGTCTCCGGTAGCCTCTGGAACTGCCTATCTGCGGCCAACAAGGCAGAGTTCATCTCAGCCTATGCCTCCCTCCAGTCCCTCGACTTCTTGGCACTGACGGAAACATGGATCACCACAGACAACACTGCTACTCCTACTGCCCTCTCTTCGTCCGCCCACGTGTTCTCGCACACCCAGAGAGCTTCTGGTCAGCGGGGGTGGTGGCACCGGGATCCTCATCTCTCCCAAGTGGTCATTCTCTCTTTCTCCCCTTACCCATCTCTCTATCGCCTCCTTTGAATTCCATGCTGTCACAGTTACCAGCCCTTTCAAGCTTAACATCCTTATCATTTATCGCCCTCCAGGTTCCCTCGGAGAGTTCATCAATGAGCTTGATGCCTTGATAAGCTCCTTTCCTGAGGACGGCTCACCTCTCACAGTTCTGGGCGACTTTAACCTCCCCACGTCTACCTTTGACTCATTCCTCTCTGCCTCCTTCTTTCCACTCCTCTCCTCTTTTGACCTCACCCTCTCACCTTCCCCCCCTACTCACAAGGCAGGCAATACGCTCGACCTCATCTTTACTAGATGCTGTTCTTCCACTAACCTCATTGCAACTCCCCTCCGACCACTACCTTGTATCCTTTTCCCTCTCGCTCTCATCCAACACCTCCCACACTGCCCCTACTCGGATGGTATCGCGCCGTCCCAACCTTCGCTCTCTCTCCCCCGCTACTCTCTCCTCTTCCATCCTATCATCTCTTCCCTCTGCTCAAACCTTCTCCAACCTATCTCCTGATTCTGCCTCCTCAACCCTCCTCTCCTCCCTCTCTGCATCCTTTGACTCTCTATGTCCCTATCCTCCAGGCCGGCTCGGTCCTCCCTCCCGCTCCGTGGCTCGACGACTCATTGCAGAGCTCACAGAACAGGGTCCGGGCAGCCGAGCGGAAATGGAGGAAAATCCGCCTCCCTGCGGACCTGGCATCCTTTCACTCCCTCCTCTCTACATTTTCCTCCTCTGTCTCTGCTGCTAAAGCCACTTTCTACCACTCTAAATTCCAAGCATCTGCCTCTAACCCTAGGAAGCTCTTTGCCACCTTCTCCTCCCTCCTGAATCCTCCTCCCCTCCCCCTCCTCCTCTCTGCAGATGACCGTCAACCATTTTTGAAAGAAGGTTGACGACATTTGTGACGGCCGGCCGCCCAACAACCTGCCCGCTTGACCCTATCCCCTCCTCTCTTCTCCAGACCATTTCCGGAGACCTTCTCCCTTACCTCACCTCGCTCATCAACTTATCCCTGACCGCTGGCTACGTCCCTTCCGTCTTCAAGAGAGCGAGAGTTGCACCCCTTCTGAAAAAACCTACACTCGATCCCTCCGATGTCAACAACTACAGACCAGTATCCCTTCTTTCTTTTCTCTCCAAAACTCTTGAACGTGCCGTCCTTGGCCAGCTCTCCCGCTATCTCTCTCTGAATGACCTTCTTGATCCAAATCAGTCAGGTTTCAAGACTAGTCATTCAACTGAGACTGCTCTCCTCTGTATCACGGAGGCGCTCCGCACTGCTAAAGCTAACTCTCTCTCCTCTGCTCTCATCCTTCTAGACCTATCGGCTGCCTTCGATACTGTGAACCATCAGATCCTCCTCTCCACCCTCTCCGAGTTGGGCATCTCCGGCGCGGCC
>NC_060190.1:71800740-71823116 GCF_021184085.1 Oncorhynchus gorbuscha | reverse complement strand
CCTACCTGACAGGTTGCTCCTACCAGGTGGCGTGGCGAGAATCTGTCTCTCCCCTCGCGCTCTCACCACTGGTGTCCCCCAGGCTCTGTTCTAGGCCCTCTCCCTATTCTCGCTATACACCAAGTCACTTGGCTCTGTCATAACCTCACATGGTCTCTCCTATCATTGCTATGCAGACGACACACAATTAATCTTCTCCTTTCCCCCTTCTGATGACCAGGTGGCGAATCGCATCTCTGCATGTCTGGCAGACATATCAGTGTGGATGACGGATCACCACCTCAAGCTGAACCTCGGCAAGACGGAGCTGCTCTTCCTCCCGGGAAGGACTGCCCGTTCCATGATCTCGCCATCACGGTTGACAACTCCATTGTGTCCTCCTCCCAGAGCGCTAAGAACCTTGGCGTGATCCTGGACAACACCCTGTCGTTCTCAACTAACATCAAGGCGGTGGCCCGTTCCTGTAGGTTCATGCTCTACAACATCCGCAGAGTACGACCCTGCCTCACACAGGAAGCGGCACAGGTCCTAATCCAGGCACTTGTCATCTCCCGTCTGGATTACTGCAACTCGCTGTTGGCTGGGCTCCCTGCCTGTGCCATTAAACCCCTACAACTCATCCAGAACGCCGCAGCCCGTCTGGTGTTCAACCTTCCCAAGTTCTCTCCACGTCACCCCGCTCCTCCGCTCTCTCCACTGGCTTCCAGTTGAAGCTCGCATCCGCTACAAGACCATGGTGCTTGCCTACGGAGCTGTGAGGGGAACGGCACCTCAGTACCTCCAGGCTCTGATCAGGCCCTACACCCAAACAAGGGCACTGCGTTCATCCACCTCTGGCCTGCTCGCCTCCCTACCACTGAGGAAGTACAGTTCCCGCTCAGCCCAGTTCAAAACTGTTCGCTGCTCTGGCCCCCCAATGGTGGAACAAACTCCCTCACGACGCCAGGACAGCGGAGTCAATCACCACCTTCCGGAGACACCTGAAACCCCACCTCTTTAAGGAATACCTAGGATAGGATAAGTAATCCCTCTCAACCCCCCCCCTCCCTTTTTAAGATTTAGATGCACTATTGTAAAATGACTGTTCCACTGGATGTCATAAGGTGAATGCACCAATTTGTAAGTCGCTCTGGATAAGAGCGTCTGCTAAATGACTTAAATGTAAATGTAATGTAAATGTAAGACTATAGAAGACCTTGGTAGCAGGCATGTTCTCACAAAACAACAACAACTACAGCATCTCTGTGTTAGTAATGGTGATTGGAGAGGCCTAATCAATTGATAGATGAACCTTGTAATGGTGGAGAGTGTAGTAGGCTGTTCTGCGTGTTCCCTGATAAAACGCATTAGCCCCTGGAAAACTCGTCTTAACTAACTAGCTCATCAATTGAGAATATTCTATGATTTACAGGGCCGGTTTCCCAGACACATATTAAGCCTCGTCCTGGACTAAGAATCGATTCCAACACTAGGCTTGATATAAGGTGAGCTACAAAAGTATTGCATATGCATCCAAAACATTTGTGTCGAGTCACAAGCTTGTTGTAGTCAGTGAATGCTATAAATATGGGACAAAATACTTAACTGTTTACTATTTTAATACACATAAATAGACTAAATGTTTCGTTCCATGTACAAATTTAATGTAATTTCAAATTCAAAGTTCTGGAGTATAGAAACAACAAAAATCTAATATTTGTCACTGTCCCAATACTATTGAAGCTCACTGTTCAGAAAATCAAACCACAAATGTAAGAACATGTCTTTCAAATGAAAGTAAAGGATGTATTTCAGAGAAACAATATGTTCAGTGTTGAATACCCAGGCTATTGCAGCTGCTCTTAGTACTACAGTCTTACTAAACCTCAGACACTGAAAAGGCCTCCTCTTTCTTGCAGAATCTAAATTACTGTAAATCACAGGATAAATGGAAATTAGCTGTATTGCAAAGAGGTGATGGAAGGATACCCCAACCCCAAAATCTCTGCCCCCCTACCCCAAACCCTCTACCCCTCTAACCCTTTACCCCTGACTCCCTAACCCACACCCCCCTACACAGTACTCTCTCCACCAATCACAGTTCTGTGTCTTCCTCATTCAAGGGCCAATTGTGACATGCACCTACAATCTCCACTTTCTCAGTCTTTCTCTGTCTGTTCTCCATGACCAAACTGAGGTGGGCCAGAAATCCTTTACAGCATTTTAAAAGATAACCTTCGAAAACCATTTATGATAATGAGCTCAAATCCAGAAGTTACAGAAATAAAGAAATATTTAAAGAAAAAATACACATAATGAAAAATACATTGATTTCCTACACTGTGTTCCTCTGGGTCACTGCACTGCTAATACACTGTGTTCCTCTCGGTCCCTGCACTGCTAATACACTGTGTTCCTCTCGGTCCCTGCACTGCTAATAGACTGTGTTCCTCTCGGTCCCTGCACTGCTAATACACTGTGTTCCTCTCGGTCACTGCACTGCTAATACACTGTGTTCCTCTCGGTCCCTGCACTGCTAATACACTGTGTTCCTCTCGGTCCCTGCACTGCTAATAGACTGTGTTCCTCTCGGTCCCTGCACTGCTAATACACTGTGTTCCTCTCGGTCACTGCACTGCTAATACACTGTGTTCCTCTCGGTCCCTGCACTGCTAATACACTGTGTTCCTCTCGGTCACTGCACTGCTAATACACTGTGTTCCTCTCGGTCACTGCACTGCTAATAGACTGTGTTCCTCTCGGTCACTGCACTGCTAATAGACTGTGTTCCTCTCGGTCACTGCACTGCTAATACACTGTGTTCCTCTCGGTCACTGCACTGCTAATAGACTGTGTTCCTCTCGGTCACTGCACTGCTAATAGACTGTGTTCCTCTCGGTCACTGCACTGCTAATACACTGTGTTCCTCTCGGTCACTGCACTGCTAATACACTGTGTTCCTCTCGGTTACTGCACTGCTAATAGACTGTGTTCCTCTCGGTCACTGCACTGCTAATAGACTGTGTTCCTCTCGGTCACTGCACTGCTAATACACTGTGTTCCTCTCGGTCACTGCACTGCTAATAGACTGTGTTCCTCTCGGTCACTGCACTGCTAATACACTGTGTTCCTCTCAGTCACTGCACTGCTAATACACTGTGTTCCTCTCGGTCACTGCACTGCTAATAGACTGTGTTCCTCTCGGTCACTGCACTGCTAATACACTGTGTTCCTCTCGGTCACTGCACTGCTAATAGACTGTGTTCCTCTCTGTCACTGCACTGCTAATATACTGTGTTCCTCTCGGTCACTGCACTGCTAATAGACTGTGTTCCTCTCGGTCACTGCACTGCTAATACACTGTGTTCCTCTCGGTCACTGCACTGCTAATACACTGTGTTCCTCTCGGTCACTGCACTGCTAATAGACTGTGTTCCTCTCGGTCACTGCACTGCTAATAGACTGTGTTCCTCTCGGTCACTGCACTGCTAATACACTGTGTTCCTCTCGGTCACTGCACTGCTAATAGACTGTGTTCCTCTCGGTCACTGCACTGCTAATACACTGTGTTCCTCTCGGTTACTGCACTGCTAATAGACTGTGTTCCTCTCGGTTACTGCACTGCTAATACACTGTGTTCCTCTCGGTCACTGCACTGCTAATAGACTGTGTTCCTCTAGGTTACTGCACTGCTAATACACTGTGTTCCTCTAGGTTACTGCACTGCTAATACACTGTGTTCCTCTAGGTTACTGCACTGCTAATACACTGTGTTCCTCTAGGTTACTGCACTGCTAATACACTGTGTTCCTCTCGGTCACTGCACTGCTAATACACTGTGTTCCTCTCGGTCACTGCACTGCTAATAGACTGTGTTCCTCTCGGTCACTGCACTGCTAATAGACTGTGTTCCTCTCGGTCACTGCACTGCTAATACCCTGTGTTCCTCTCGGTCACTGCACTGCTAATAGACTGTGTTCCTCTCAGTTACTGCACTGCTAATACACTGTGTTCCTCTCGGTCACTGCACTGCTAATACACTGTGTTCCTCTAGGTCACTGCACTGCTAATACACTGTGTTCCTCTCGGTCACTGCACTGCTAATACACTGTGTTCCTCTCGGTCACTGCACTGCTAATACACTGTGTTCCTCTAGGTCACTGCACTGCTAATACACTGTGTTCCTCTCGGTTACTGCACTGCTAATACACTGTGTTCCTCTCGGTCACTGCACTGCTAATAGACTGTGTTCCTCTCGGTCACTGCACTGCTAATAGACTGTGTTCCTCTCGGTTACTGCACTGCTAATACACTGTGTTCCTCTCGGTCACTGCACTGCTAATAGACTGTGTTCCTCTCGGTCACTGCACTGCTAATAGACTGTGTTCCTCTCGGTTACTGCACTGCTAATACACTGTGTTCCTCTCGGTCACTGCACTGCTAATAGACTGTGTTCCTCTCGGTTACTGCACTGCTAATACACTGTGTTCCTCTCGGTTACTGCACTGCTAATACACTGTGTTCCTCTCGGTCACTGCACTGCTAATACACTGTGTTCCTCTCGGTCACTGCACTGCTAATAGACTGTGTTCCTCTCGGTTACTGCACTGCTAATACACTGTGTTCCTCTCGGTCACTGCACTGCTAATACACTGTGTTCCTCTGGGTCACTGCACTGCTAATACACTGTGTTCCTCTCGGTCACTGCACTGCCAATACACTGTGTTCCTCTAGGTCACTGCACTGCTAATACACTGTGTTCCTCTCGGTCACTGCACTGCTAATACACTGTGTTCCTCTCGGTCACTGCACTGCTAATACACTGTGTTCCTCTAGGTCACTGCACTGCTAATACACTGTGTTCCTCTTGGTCACTGCACTGCTAATACACTGTGTTCCTGTCGGTCACTGCACTGCTAATACACTGTGTTCCTCTCGGTCACTGCACTGCTAATACACTGTGTTCCTCTCAGTTACTGCACTGCTAATACACTGTGTTCCTCTCGGTCACTGCACTGCTAATACACTGTGTTCCTCTCGGTCACTGCACTGCTAATACACTGTGTTCCTCTCGGTCACTGCACTGCACTGCTAATACACTGTGTTCCTCTCGGTCACTGCACTGCTAATACACTGTGTTCCTCTCGGTCACTGCACTGCACTGCTAATACACTGTGTTCCTCTAAGTCACTACACTGCTAATACACTGTGTTCCTCTCGGTCACTGCACTGCTAATACACTGTGTTCCTCTAGGTCACTGCACTGCTAATACACTGTGTTCCTCTCGGTCACTGCACTGCACTGTTCTAACTGCACTGCTACTGTGTTCCTCTCGGTCACTGCACTGCTAATACACTGTGTTCCTCTTGGTCACTGCACTGCTAATACACTGTGTTCCTGTCGGTCACTGCACTGCTAATACACTGTGTTCCTCTCGGTCACTGCACTGCTAATACACTGTGTTCCTCTCAGTTACTGCACTGCTAATACACTGTGTTCCTCTCGGTCACTGCACTGCTAATAGACTGTGTTCCTCTAAGTTACTGCACTGCTAATACACTGTGTTCCTCTCGGTCACTGCACTGCTAATACACTGTGTTCCTCTCGGTCACTGCACTGCTAATACACTGTTTTCCTCTCGGTCACTGCACTGCTAATACACTGTGTTCCTCTCGGTCACTGCACAGCTAATACACTGTGTTCCTCTCAGTCACTGCAATGCTAATACACTGTGTTCCTTTCGGTCACTGCACTGCTAATACACTGTGTTCCTCTCGGTCACTGCACTGCTAATACACTGTGTTCCTCTCGGTCACTGGTCACTGCACTGCTAATACACTGTGTTCCTCTCAGTCACTACACTGCTAATACACTGTGTTCCTCTCGGTCACTGCACTGCTAATAGACTGTGTTCCTCTAGGTTACTGCACTGCTAATACACTGTGTTCCTCTCGGTCACTGCACTGCACTGCTAATACACTGTGTTCCTCTCGGTCACTGCACTGCTAATACACTGTGTTCTTCTCGGTCACTGCACTGCTAATACACTGTGTTCCTCTCGGTCACTGCACTGCTAATACACTGTGTTCTTCTCGGTCACTGCACTGCTAATACACTGTGTTCCTCTCGGTCACTGCACTGCTAATACATTGTGTTCCTCTCGGTCACTGCTCTGCTAATACACTGTGTTCCTCTCGGTCACTGCACCTGCAAATACACTGTGTTCCTCTCGGTCACTGCACTGCACCCTCCTAATCTCTGTGTCTACTCCCTCATCCTCACTGCTAATACACCCCATCCTCCTCTCGGTCTCTACTCCTCCCACCCTCCTCTCCTCTCTACTCCACCATCCTCCTCTCTGTGTTCCCCCATCTCCTCTCTCTCTGCACTGCTAATCCTGTGTTCCTCTACTTACCCCATGCTAATACACTCTGTTCCTACTCCCCCATCACTGCACTGCTAATACACTGTGTTCCCCTCGGTCACTGCACTGCTAATACACTGTTTTCTCTCTCGGTCACTGCACTGCTATCCACTGTCTCTCTCTCACCCCCCACTCCTCCCTCTCTCTCTGTATTCCCCATCACTGCAATGCTAATACACTGTGTTCCTCTCTCACTGCACTGCTCTAATACACTGTGTTCCTCTCGGTCACTGCACTGCTAATACACTGTGTTCCTCTCGGTCACTGCACTGCTAATACACTGTGTTCCTTTCCTCTCGGTCACTGCACTGCTAATACACTGTGTTCCTCTCGGTCACTGCACTGCCCATCCTGTGTTCTCTCTCTATACTCCCCCCATCCTCTCTCTCTCTCTGTTCCCCCATCCTCCTCTATCTCTCTACTCCCCCATCCTCCTCTCTCTCTACTCCACCATCCTCCTCTGTCTCTCTCTACTCCCCCATCCTCACTCTAATCTACTCCCCCATCCTCCTCTCTCTCTCACTGCACTCCCCCCATCCTCCCTCTCTCTCTACTGCCCCATCCACTGTGTTCTCTCTCACTCACTGCTAATACACTGTGTCCTCTCTCTCTGCACTCCTAATCCACTGTGTCTTCTACAGTCCCACTCCCCTGCTAATACACTGTGTTCCTCTCTATCACTCCCCCAATACATCCTCTCTCTCTCACTCTCTGCTATCCTCCTCTGTCTTCCTCTCTCTCACTCCCCCATCCACTGTGTTCTCTCTCTCTCTACCCCCCATCCTCCTCTCTCTCTCTCCCCCTCATCCTCTCTCTCTACTGCCCCCATCCTCCTCTCTCTCTACTCCCCATCCTCCTCTCTCTCTCTCCCCCCATCCTCCTCTCTCTCTGTCTGCTCCCCATCCTCCTCTCTCTCTCTCTCCCCATCCTCCTCTCTCTATACTCCCCCACCTCCTCTCTCTCTCTCTACTCCCCCATCATCCTCTCTCTCTCTATACTTCCCCCATACTCCTCTCTCTCTACTCCCCCCATCCTCCCCTCTCTCTCTACTCCCCCATCCACTCTCTCTCTCTCTGCTCCCCCATCCTCCTCTCTCTCTCTACTCCCCCCATCCTCTCTCTCTCTCTCCCCCATCCTCCCCTCTCTCTCTCTCTACTCCCCCATCCTCCTCTCTCTCTCCCCCCATCCTCCTCTCTCTCCCCCATCTCCTCGCTCTCTCTACTCCCCATCCTTCTATCTCTCTCTCTCTACTCCCCCATCCATCCTCTCTCTCCCCCCATCCCCCTCTCTCTCTCTACTCCCCCATCCTCCTCTCTCTCTACTCCCCCCATCCTCCTCTCTCTACTCCCCCATCCTCCTCTCTCTCTCTGCTCCCCCATCCTCCTCTCTCTCTCTCTCCCCCCATCCTCCCTCTCTCTCTCTACTCCCCATCCTCCTCTCTCTCTACTACCCCCATCCCTCCTCTCTCTCTGTCTACTCCCCCATCCTCCCTCTCTCTCTGCTCCCCCATCCTCCTCTCTCTCTCTCTGCTCCCCCCATCCTCTTCTCTCTCTACTCCCCCATCCTCCTCTCTCTCTCCCCCCATCCTCCTCTCTCTCTCTACTCCCCCATCCTCCCCTCTCTCTCTACTCCCCCATCCACTCTCTCTCTACTCCCCATCCTCCTCCTCTCTCTCTCTCTACTCCCCCCTTCCACTCTCTCTCTCTACAGCCCCCATCCTCCCCTCTCTCTCTCTCTATTCCCCCATCCTCCTCTCTACTCCCCCCATCCTCCCCTCTCTCTCTCTCTCTCTCTACTCCCCCATCCTTCTATCTCTCTCTCTCCTCTCTCTCCCCCATCCCCCTCTCTCTCTCTCTCTCTCTCTCTACTGCCCCCACCCTCCTCTCTCTCTACTCCCCCCATCCTTCTCTCTCTCTCTGGTCCCCCATCCTCCTCTCTCTCTGTCTGCTCCCCCATCCTCCTCTCTCTCTCTACTCCCCATCCTCCTCTCTCTCTATACTACCCCCCACCCTCCTCTCTCTCTCTACTCCCCCATCATCCTCTCTCTCTCTACTACCCCCATCCCCCTACTCTCTCTCTACTCCCCCATCCTCCTCTCTCTCTCTCTCCCCCATCCTCCTCTCTCTCTCTCTGCTCCCCCATCCTCTTCTCTCTCTACTCCCCCATTATCCTCTCTCTCTCTCTCTACCCCCCATCCTCCTCTCTCTCTCTACTCCCCCATCCTCTCTCTCTCTACTCCCCATCCTCCTCTCTCTCTACTCCCCCATCCTCCTCGCTCTCTCTACTCTACCCATCCTTCCCTCTCTCTCTAATCCCCCATCCTCCTCTCTCTCTCTACTCCCCCATCCCCCTCTCTCTCTCTCTACTCCCCCATCCTCCCTCTCTCTCTACTCCCCCCATCCTCCTCTCTCTCTACTCCCCATCCTCCTCTCTCTCTCTGCTCCCCCATCCTCCTCTCTCTCTCTGCTCCCCCCATCCTCCTCTCTCTCTCTGCTCCCCCCATCCTCCTCCTCTCTCTATACTACCCCCACCCTCCTCTCTCTCTACTCCCCCATCCTCCTCTCTCTCTCTGCTCCCCCCATCCTCCTCTCTCTCTCTCTGCTCCCCCATCCTCTTCTCTCTCTCTACTCCCCCATTATCCTCTCTCTCTCTCTCTACCCCCCATCCTCCTCTCTCTCTCTACTCCCCCATCCTCCTCTCTCTCTACTCCCCCCATCCTCCTCTCTCTCTACTCCCCCATCCTCCTCTCTCTCTCTACTCTACCCATCCTTCCTCTCTCTAATCCCCCATCCTCCTCTACTCTCTACTCCCCCATCCTCCTCTCTCTCTCTACTCCCCCCATCCTCCTCTCTCTCTACTCCCCCATCCTCCTCGCTCTCTCTACTCTACCCATCCTTCCCTCTCTCTAATCCCCCATCCTCTCTCTCTCTACTCCCCCATCCCCCTCTCTCTCTCTACTCCCCCATCCTCCTCTCTCTCTCTACTCCCCCCATCCTCCTCTCTCTCTACTCCCCCATCCTCCCTCTCGCTCTCTGCTCCCCCATCCTCCTCTCTCTCTCTGCTCCCCCCATCCTCCTCTCTCTCTCTCTACTCCCCCATCCTCCTCTCTCTCTCTACTCCCCCCACCCTCCTCTCTCTCTGTCTACTCCCCCACACCTCCTCTCTCTCTCTACTCCTCCCATCCTCCTCTCTCTCTACTCCCCCCATCCTCCTCTCTCTCTACTCCCCCATCCTCCTCTCTCTCTCTCTCTCTACTCCCCCATCCTCCCTCTCTCTCTCTACTCCCCCATCCACTCTCTCTCTCTACTCCCCCCATCCTCCTCTCTCTCTACTCCCCCCATCCACTCTCTCTCTCTACTCCCCCATCCTCCCCTCTCTCTCTCTCTATTCCCCCACCCTCCTCTCCTCTCTACTCCCCCCATCCCCTCCTCCTCTCTCTCTACTCCCCAATCCTCCTATCCTCTACTCCCCCATCCTCCTCTCTCTCTCTCTACTCCCCCATCCTCCTCTCTCTCTCTGCTCCCCCATCCTCCTCTCTCTCTACTCCCCCATCCTCCTCTCTCTCTCTCTGCTCCCCCATCCTCCTCTCTCTCTCTCTGCTCCCCCCATCCCTCCTCTCTCTCTCTACTCCCCCATCCTCCTCTCTCTCTCTGCTACTACCCCCCACCCTCCTCTCTCTCTCTGTCTACTCCCCCCACACTCCTCTTTCTCTCTACTCCCCCATCCTCCTCTCTCTCTACTCCCCCATCCTCCTCTCTCTCTCTCCCCCATCCTCCTCTCTCTCTCTCTGCTCCCCCATCCTCCTCTCTCTCTCTACTTCCCCATCCTCCTCTCTCTCTATACTACCCCCACCCTCCTCTCTCTCTGTCTACTCCCCCACACTCCTCTCTCTCTCTACTCCTCCCATCCTCCTCTCTCTCTACTCCCCCATCCTCCTCTCTCTCTATACTACCCCCCACCCTCCTCTCTCACTGTCTACTCCCCCCATCCTCCTCTCTCTCTCTACTCCCCCATCATCCTCTCTCTCTCTACTCCTCCCATCCTCCTCTCTCTCTACTCCCCCATCCTCCTCTCTACTCCCCCATCCTCCTCTCTCTCTCTCCCCCCATCCTCCTCTCTCTCTCTCTACTCCCCCCATCCTCCCTCTCTCTCTACTCCCCCATCCACTCTCTCTCTCTACTCCCCCATCCTCCTCTCTCTCTCTCTGCTCCCCCCATCCTCCTCTCTCTCTCTACTCCCCCCATCCCCTCTCTCTCTCTCTATTCCCCCACCCTCCTCTCCCTCTCTACTCCCCCATCCTCCTCTCCCTCTACTCCCCCATCCTCCTCTCTCTCTCTCTACTCCCCCATCCTCCTCTCTCTCTCTCTGCTCCCCCATCCTCCTCTCTCTCTCTCTCCCCCCATCCACTCTCTCTCTACTCCCCCATCCACTCTCTCTCTCTACTCCCCCATCCACTCTCTCTCTACTCCCCCATCCTCCTCTCTCTCTACTCCCCCATCCTCCCCCATCTCTCTCTCTCTCCCCCATCCTCCTCTCTCTCTCTACTCCCCCCATCCTCCTCTCTCTCTACTCCCCCATCCTCCTCTCTCTCTCTACTCCCCCATCCTCCTCTCCCTCTCTCTCTCTACTCCCCCCTCCTCCTCTCTCTCTCTCTCTACTCTCCCCCATCCTCCTCTCTCTCTCTCTCTCCCCCATCCTCTCTCTCTCTCTCTACTCCCCCCATCCTCCTCTCTCTCTCTACTCCCCCATCATCTCTCTCTCTCTCTCTCCTCCCCCATCCTCCTCTCTCTCTCTCTACTCCCCCATCCTCCTCTCTCTCTCTACTCCCCCATCCTCTCTCTCTCTCTCTCTCCCCCCATCCTCCTCTCTCTCTACTCCCCCCATCCTCCTCTCTCTCTACTCCCCCCATCCTCCTCTCTCTCTCTCTCTCCCCCATCCTCCTCTCTCTCTCTACTCCCCCATCCTCCTCTCTCTCTCTCTACTCCCCCATCCTCCTCTCTCTCTACTCCCCCATCCTCCTCTCTCTCTACTCCCCATCCTCCTCTCTCTCTACTCCCCCATCCTCTCTCTCTCTCTCTACTCCCCATCCTCCTCTCTCTCTCTACTCCCCCATCCTCCTCTCTCTCTCTCTCTCCCCATCCCCTCTCTCTCTCTCTACTCCCCCATCCTCCTCTCTCTCTCTACTCCCCCATCCTCCTCTCTCTCTACTCCCCCCATCCTCCTCTCTCTCTACTCCCCATCCTCTCTCTCTCTACTCCCCCATCCTCCTCTCTCTCTCTCTCTCTACTCCCCATCCTCTCTCTCTCTCTACTCCCCCATCCTCCTCTCTCTCTCTCTACTCCCCCATCCTCCTCTCTCTCTCTCCCCCCATCCTCTCTACTCCTCCTCTCTCTCTCTACTCCCCCATCCTCCTCTCTCTCTCTACTCCCCCATCCTCCTCTCTCTCTCTACTCCCCCATCCTCCTCTCTCTCTCTACTCACCCCATCCTCCTCTCTCTCTACTCCCCCATCCTCCTCTCTCTCTCTACTCCCCATCCTCCCTCTACTCCCCCATCCTCCTCTCTCTCTCTCTCCCCATCCTCCCTCTCTCTCTCTCTGCTCCCCATCCTCTTCTCTCTCTACTCCCCCATCCTCTCTCTCTCTCTCTCCCCCCCCATCCACTCTCTCTCTCTACTCCCCCATCCACTCTCTCTCTACTCCCCCATCCTCCTCTCTCTACTCCCCATCCTCCCTCCCCCTCTACTCCCCATCCTCTCCTCTCTACTCCCCCCATCCTCCTCTCTCTCTCTACTCCCCCATCCCCCTCTCCCTCTCTACTCCCCCATCCTCCTCTCTCTCTCTCTCTCTCTCCTCTCTCTCTACTCCCCCCATCCTCTTCTCTCTCTCTACTCACCCCATCCTCCTCTCTCTCTCTCTCTCTACTCCCCCCATCCTCTCTCTCTCTCCCTCCAGCCCCCTCCTCTCTCTCTCTCTCTACTCCCCATCCTCCTCCTCTCTCTCTACTCCCCCATCCACTCTCTCTCTCTATCTCCCCCTCTATCCACTCCCTCTCTCTACTCCCCATCCTCCTCTCTCTACTCCCCCATCCTCCTCTCTCTACTCCCCCATCCCCCTCTCTCTCTACTCCCCCATCCTCCTCTCTCTCTACTCCCCCATCCTCCTCTCTCTCTCCCTCCCCCATCCTCTCTACTCCCCCATCCTCCTCTCTCTCTCTACTCCCCCATCCTCCTCTCTCTCTCTACTCCCCCATCCTCCTCTCTCTCTCTACTCCCCCCATCCTCCTCTCTCTCTCTCTACTCCCCCATCCTCCTCTCTCTCTACTCCCCCATCCTCCTCTCTCTCTCTACCCCCATCCTCCTCTCTCTCTACTCCCCCATCCTCCTCTCTCTCTCTACTCCCCCATCCTCCTCTCTCTCTCTCTCCCCCATCCTCTCTCTCTCTACTCCCCCATCCTCCTCTCTCTCTCTCTCCCCATCCCCCCATCCTCCTCTCTCTCTACTCCCCCATCCTCCTCTCTCTCTACTCCCCCATCTCTCTCTCTCTCTACTCCCCCATCCTCCTCTCTCTCTCTACTCCCCCATCCTCCTCTCTCTCTACTCCCCCATCCTCCTCTCTACTCCCCCATCCTCCTCTCTCTCTCTACTCCCCCATCCTCCTCTCTCTCTCTCTACTCCCCCATCCTCCTCTCTCTCTCTACTCCCCCATCCTCCTCTCTCTCTCTCTCTACTCCCCATCCTCCTCTCTCTCTCTACTCCCCCATCCTCCTCTCTCTCTCTACTCCCCCATCCTCCTCTCTCTCTACTCCCCCATCCTCCTCTCTCTCTACTCTCCCCCATCCTCCTCTCTCTCTCTACTCCCCCATCCTCCTCTCTCTCTACTCCCCCATCCTCCTCTCTCTCTCTACTCCCCCATCCTCTCTCTCTCTCTACTCCCCCATCCTCCTCTCTCTCTCCCCCCCATCCTCCTCTCTCTCTCTCTCTACTCCCCCCATCCTCCTCTCTCTCTCTACTCCCCCATCCTCCTCTCTCTCTCTACTCCCCCATCCTCCTCTCTCTCTCTCTACTCCCCCATCCTCCTCTCTACTCCCCCATCCTCCTCTCTCTCTCTCTACTCCCCCATCCTCCTCTCTCTCTCTCTCCCCTCTCCTCTCCTCCCCTCTCTACTCCTCTCTCTCTCTCTCTACTCCCCCATCCTCCTCTCTCTCTCTACTCCCCCCCTCCTCTCTCTCTCTCTACTCCCCCATCCTCCTCTCTCTCTACTCCCCCCATCCCCTCTCTCTCTCTACTCTCCCTCCCCCATCCTCTCTCTACTCCCCCATCCTCCTCTCTCTCTCTACTCCCCCCATCCTCCTCTCTCTCTACTCCCCCATCCTCCCTCTCTCTCTACTCCCCCATCCTCCTCTGTCTCTCTCTACTCCCCCATCCTCCTCTCTCTCTACCCCCATCCTCCTCTCTCTCTACTCCCCCATCCTCCTCTCTCTCTCTCTACTACCCCATCCCCCCTCTCTCTCTACTCCCCCATCCTCCTCTCTCTACTCCCCCATCCTCCTCTCTCTCTACTCCCCCATCCTCCTCTCTCTACTGCCCCATCCTCCTCTCTCTCTCTCCCCCATCCTCCTCTCTCTCTCTCTACCCCCATCCTCCCTCCACTCCCCCATCCCTCTCTCTCTCTCTACTCCCCGCATCCTCCTCTCTCTCCTACTCCCCCATCCTCCTCTCTCTCTCTCTCTCCATCTCTCTCTCTCTCTACTCCCCCATCCTCCTCTCTCTCTCTACTCCCCCATCCTCCTCTCTCTGTCTCTACTCCCCCCCCCCTCTCTCTCTCTCTACTCCCCCATCCTCCTCTCTCTCTCTACTCCCCCATCCTCCCTCTCTACTCCCCCCCATCCTCCTCTCTCTCTCTACTCCCCCCATCCTCCTCTCTCTCTCTACTCCCCCATCCTCCTCTCTCTCTCTACTCCCCCATCCTCCTCTCTCTCTCTCTCTCCCCCCATCCTCCTCTCTCTCTACTCCCCCATCCTCCTCTCTCTCTCTCCCATCCTCCTCTCTCTCCCCCCATCCTCCTCTCTCTCTCTACTCCCCCCATCCTCTCTCTCTCTACTCCCCCATCCATCCTCTCTCTCTCTACTCCCCCATCCTCTCTCTCTCTACTCCCCCCATCCTCCTCTCTCTCTCTACTCCCCCATCCTCTCTCTCTCTACTCCCCCATCCTCCTCTCTCTCTACTCCCCCATCCTCCTCTCTCTCTCTACTCCCCCATCTCTCTCTCTACTCCCCCATCCTCCTCTCTCTCTCTACTCCCCATCCTCTCTCTCTCTCTCTACTCCCCCATCCTCCTCTCTCTCTCTACCCCCCCATCCTCCTCTCTCTCTCTCTACTCCCCCATCCTCTCTCTCTCTCTCTACTCCCCCATCCTCCTCTCTACTCCCCCATCATCCTCTCTCTCTCTACTCCCCCATCCTCCTCTCTCTCTACTCCCCCCATCCTCCTCTCTCTCTCTCTACTCCCCCATCCTCCTCTCTCTCTACTCCCCCATCCTCCTCTCTCTCTCTCCCCATCCCCCATCTCTCTCTCTACTCCCCCATCCCTCCTCTCTCTCTACTCCCCCATCCTCCTCTCTCTCTACTCCCCCATCCTCCTCTCTCTCTCTCTACTCCCCCATCCTCCTCTCTCTCTACTCCCCCATCCTCCTCTCTCTCTCTCTACTCCCCCATCCTCCTCTCTCTCTCTCTACTCCCCCCATCCTCCTCTCTCTCTCTCTACTACCCCCATCCTCCCCTCTCCTCCCCTCTCTCTCTCTCCCCATCCTCCTCTCTCTCTACTCCCCCATCCTCCTCTCTCTCTCCCTACTCCCATCCTCCTCTCTCTCTACTCCCCCATCCTCCTCTCTCTCTCTCTACTCCCCCATCCTCCTCTCTCTCTCTACTCCCCCATCCTCCTCTCTCTCTCTCTACTCCCCCATCCTCCTCTCTCTCTACTCCCCCCATCCTCCTCTCTCTCTCTCTACCCCCCATCCTCTCTCTCTCTCTACTCCCCCATCCTCCTCTCTCTCTCTACTCCCCCATCCTCCTCTCTCTCTCTCTACTCCCCCATCCTCTACTCTCTCTCTCTCTCTACTCCCCCATCCTCCTCTCTCTCTACTCCCCCATCCTCTCTCTCTCCCCCTCTCTCTCTCTACTCCCCCCATCCTCCTCTCTCTCTACTCCCCCATCCTCCTCTCTCTCTCTACTCCCCCATCCTCCTCTCTCTCTACTCCCCCATCCTCCTCTCTCTCTACTCCCCCATCCTCCTCTCTCTCTCTACTCCCCCCCATCCTCCTCTCTCTCTCTACTCCCCCATCCTCCTCTCTCTCTCTCTACTCCCCCCTCCTCCTCCTCTCTACTCCCCCATCCTCCTCTCTCTCTCTACTCCCCCATCCTCCTCTCTCTCTACTCCCCCATCCTCCTCTCTCTCTACTCCCCCCCTCCTCTCTCTCTACTCCCCCATCCTCCTCTCTCTCTACTCCCCCATCCCCTCCTCTCTCTCTCTACTCCCCCCATCCTCCTCTCTCTCTCTCTACTCCCCCCATCCTCCTCTCTCTCTACTCCCCATCCTCCTCTCTCTCTCCCCCATCCTCCTCCTCCTCTCTCTACTCCCCCCCCATCCTCTCTCTCTCTCTACTCCCCATCCTCCTCTCTCTCTCTACTCCCCCATCCTCCTCTCTCTCTCTACTCCCCCATCCTCCTCTCTCTCTCTACTCCCCCATCCTCCTCTCTCTCTACTCCCCCATCCTCCTCTCTCTCTCTACTCCCCCATCCTCCTCTCTCTCTCTACTCCCCCATCCTCCTCTCTCTCTCTCTACTCCCCCATCCTCCTCTCTCTCTACTCCCCATCCTCCTCTCTCTCTCCCATCCTCCTCTCTCTCTCTCTACTCCCCCCATCCTCCTCTCTCTCTCTACTCCCCCATCCTCCTCTCCCCTCTCTACTCCCCCATCCTCCTCTCTCTCTACTCCCCCCATCCTCCTCTCTCTACTCTATCCCCCCATCCTCCTCTCTCTCTCTACTCCCCCATCCTCCTCTCTCTCTCTCTCTCTCTCTCTCTCCCCCATCCTCCTCTCTCTCTCTACTCACCCCCTCCTCCTCTCTCTCTCTCTCTACTCCCCATCCTCCTCTCTCTCTACTCCCCCATCCTCCTCTCTCTCTCTACTCCCCCATCCTCCTCTCTCTCTCTACTCCCCCATCCTCCTCTCTCTCTCTCTACTCCCCCCATCCTCCCTCTCTCTCTCTACTCCCCCATCCTCCTCTCTCTCTCTACTCCCCATCCTCCTCTCTCTCTCTACTCCCCCATCCTCCTCTCTCTACTCCCCCCATCCTCCTCTCTCTCTCTACTCCCCCATCCTCCTCCTCTCTCTACTCTCCCATCCTCCTCCTCTCTATCCTCCTCCTCTCTACTCCTCCTCTCCCCTACTCCCCCATCCTCCTCTCTCTCTCTACTCCCCCATCCTCCTCTCTCTCTCTACTCCCCCATCCTCCTCTCTCTCTACTCCCCCATCCTCCTCTCTCTCTCTACTCCCCCCCCCTCTCTCTCTCTACTCCCCCATCCTCCTCTCTCTCTACTCCCCCATCCTCCTCTCTCTCTACTCCCCCTATCCTCCCTCTCTCTCTCTACTCCCCCATCCTCCTCTCTCTCTACTCTACCCCCATCCTCCTCTCTCTCTACTCCCCCATCCTCCTCTCTCTCTCTACTCCCCCATCCTCCTCTCTCTCTCTACTCCCCCCATCCTCCTCTCTACTCCCCCATCCTCCTCTCTCTCTCCCCATCCTCCTCTCTCTCTACTCCCCCATCATCCTCTCTCTCTCTACTCCCCCATCCTCCTCTCCCTCTCTACTACCCCCATCCTCCTCTCTCTCTACTCCCCCATCCTCCTCTCTCTCTCTACCCCCCCATCCTCCTCTCTCTCTACTCCCCCATCCTCCTCTCTCTCTCTACTCCCCCCATCCTCCTCTACTCCCCCATCCTCCTCTCTCTCTCTACTCCCCCATCCTCCTCCTCTCTCTCTCTACTCCCCCATCCCTCTCTCTCTCTCTACTCCCCCATCATCCTCTCTCTCTACTCCCCCATCCTCCTCTCTCTCTCTACTCCCCATCCTCCTCTCTCTCTCTCTACTCCCCCATCCTCCTCTCTCTCTCTCTACTCCCCCCATCCTCCTCTCTCTCTCTACTCCCCCATCCTCCTCTCTCTCTCTACTCCCCCATCCTCCTCTCTCTCTCTACTCCCCCATCCCTCTCTCTCTCTACTACTCCCCATCCTCCTCTTTCTCTCTCCCCCATCCTCCTCTCTCTCTCTACTCCCCATCCTCCTCTCCTCTCTCTCTCTACTCCCCCATCCTCCTCTCTCTCTCTCTACTCCCCCATCCTCCTCTCTCTCTCTCTACTCCCCCATCCTCCTCTCTCTCTCTACTCCCCCATCCTCCTCTCTCTCTCTCTACTCCCCCATCCTCCTCTCTCTCTCTACTCCCCCATCCTCCTCTCTCTCTCTACTCCCCCATCCTCTCTCTCTCTCTCTACTCCCCCATCCTCCTCTCTCTCTCTCTCTCCCCCCATCCTCCTCTCTCTCTACTCCCCCATCCTCCTCTCTCTCTCCTCCCCCCCCATCCTCCTCTCTCTCTACTCCCCATCCTCCTCTCTCTCTCTACTCCCCCATCCTCCTCTCTCTCTCTACTCCCCCATCCTCCTCTCTCTCTCTACTCCCCCATCATCCTCTCTCTCTACTCCCCATCCTCCTCTCTCTACTCCCCCATCCTCCTCTCTCTCTCTCTACTCCCCCCATCCTCCTCTCTCTCTCTACTCCCCCATCCTCCTCTCTACTCTCCCACTCCCCCTCCTCCTATCTCTCCTCCCCATCCTCCTCTCTCTCTCTCCCCCATCTCTCCCCCCATCCTCCTCTCTCTCTCTACTCCCCCCCATCCTCCTCTCTCTCTCTACTCCCCCATCCTCCTCTCTCTCTACTCCCCCATCCTCCTCTCTCTCTCTCTCCCCCATCCTCCCTCTCTCTCTCTACTCCCCCCATCCTCCTCTCTCTCTCTACTCCCCCATCCTCCTCTCTCTCTCTCTACTCCCCCATCCTCCTCTCTCTCTCTCTACTCCCCCATCCTCTCTCTCTCTCTACTCCCCCATCCTCCTCTCTCTCTCTACTCCCCCATCCTCCTCTCTCTCTCTCTCTACCCCCCATCTCTCTCTCCCCCCCATCCTCCTCTCTCTCTACTCCCCCATCCTCCTCTCTCTCTCTACTCCCCCATCCTCCTCTCTCTCTCTACTCCCCCCATCCTCCTCTCTCTCTCTCTACTCCCCCATCCTCCTCTCTCTCTCTACTCCCCCCATCCTCCTCTCTCTCTCTCTACTCCCCCATCCTCCTCTCTCTCTACTCCCCCATCCTCCTCTCTCTCTCTCTACTCCCCCCATCCTCCTCTCTCTCTCTCTCTACTCCCCCATCCTCCTCTCTCTCTCTACTCCCCCATCCTCCTCTCTCTCTCTACTCCCCCATCCTCCTCTCTCTCTCTACTCCCCCCATCCTCCTCTCTCTCTCTACTCCCCCATCCTCCTCTCTCTCTCTACTCCCCCCATCCTCCTCTCTCTCTCTCTACTCCCCCATCCTCTCCTCTCTCTCTCTCCTCCCTCTCCTCTCCTATCCCCCATCCATCCTCTCTCTCTCTCTACTCCCCCCATCCTCTCTCTCTCTCTACTCCCCCATCCTCCTCTCTCTCTCTCTACTCCCCCATCCTCCTCTCTCTCTCTACCCCCCATCCTCCTCTCTCTCTCTACTCCCCCCATCCTCCTCTCTCTCTCTCTACTCCCCCATCCTCCTCTCTCTCTACTCCCCCATCATCCTCTCTCTCTCTACTCCCCCATCCTCCTCTCTCTCTACTCCCCCATCCTCCTCTCTCTCTCTACTCCCCCATCCTCCTCTCTCTCTCTCTACTCCCCCATCCTCCTCTCTCTCTCTCTACTCCCCATCCTCCTCTCTCTCTCTACTCCCCCATCCTCCTCTCTCTCTCTACTCCCCCTCCCCCTCTCTCTCTCTCTCTCCCCCATCCTCCTCTCTCTCTACTCCCCCCATCCTCCTCTCTCTCTACTCCCCCATCCTCCTCTCTCTCTACTCCCCCATCCTCCTCTCTCTCTCTCTCCCCATCCTCCTCTCTCTCTCTACTCCCCCATCCTCCTCTCTCTCTCTCTACTCCCCCATCCTCCTCTCTCTCTCTACTCCCCCATCCTCCTCTCTCTCTCTACTCCCCCATCCTCCTCTCTCTCTCTCTCTACTCCCCCATCTCCTCTCTCTCTCTCTACTCCCCCATCATCCTCTTTCTCTCTACTCCCCCATCCTCCTCTCTCTCTCTCTACTCCCCCCATCCTCCTCTATCTCTCTCTCTCTACTCCCCCATCCTCCTCTCTCTCTCTCTACCCCCATCCTCCTCTCTCTCTCTAATCCCCCCATCCTCCTCTGTCTCTCTACTCCCCATCCTCCTCTCTCTCTCTCTACTCCCCCATCCTCCTCTCTCTCTCTACTCCCCCATCCTCCTCTCTCTCTCTACTCCCCCATCATCCTCTCTCTCTCTACTCCCCCATCCTCCTCTCTCTCTCTCTACTCCCCCATCCTCTCTCTCTCTCTCTCTACTCCCCCCCCATCCTCCTCTCTCTCTCTCTACTCCCCCATCCTCCTCTCTCTCTCTACTCCCCCATCCTCCTCTCTCTCTCTCTCCCCCATCCTCCTCTCTCTCTCTCTACTCCCCCATCCTCCTCTCTCTCTCTACTCCCCCATCCTCCTCTCTCTCTCTCTACTCCCCCATCCTCCTCTCTCTCTCTATTCCCCATCCTCTCCTCTCTCTCTACTCCCCCATCCTCCTCTCTCTCTCTCTACTCCCCCATCCTCCTCTCTCTCTCTACTCCCCATCCTCCTCTCTCTCTCTCTACTCCCCCATCCTCTCTCTCTCTACTCCCCCATCCTCCTCTCTCTCTCTCTCTACTCCCCCATCCTCCTCTCTCTCTCTACTCCCCCATCCTCCTCTCTCTCTCTACTCCCCCATCCTCCTCTCTCTCTCTACTCCCCCATCCTCCTCTCTCTCTCTACTCCCCCATCCTCCTCTCTCTCTCTACTCCCCATCCTCCTCTCTCTCTCTACTCCCCCATCCTCCTCTCTCTCTCTCTACTCCCCCATCCTCCTCTCTCTCTCTACTCCCCCATCCTCCTCTCTCTCTCTCTACTCCCCCATCATCCTCTCTCTCTCTACTCCCCCATCCTCCTCTCTCTCTCTCTCCCCCCCATTCTCCTCTCTCTCTCCTCTACTCCCCATCCTCCTCTCTCTCTCTACTCCCCATCCTCCTCTCTCTCTACTCCCCCATCATCCTCTCTCTCTCTACTCCCCCCATCCTCCTCTCTCTCTCTACTACTCCCCATCCTCCTCTCTCTCTCTCTCCCCCATCCTACTCCCCTACTCCCCCATCCCTCTCTCTCTACTCCCCCATCCTCCTCTCTCTCTACTCCCCCATCCTCCTCTCTCTCTCTACTACTCCCCCATCCTCCTCTCTCTCTACTCCCCCCTCCTCCTCTCTCTCTACTCCCCCATCCTCCTCTCTCTCTACTCCCCCATCCTCCTCTCTCTACTCCCCCATCCTCCTCTCTCTCTCTCTACTCCCCCATCCTCCTCTCTCTCTCTACCCCCATCCTCCTCTCTCTCTCTCTACTCCCCTCATCCTCTCCCCATCCTCCTCTCTCTACTACTCCCCCATCCTCCTCTCTCTCTCTACTCCCCCATCCTCCTCTCTCTCTCTCTACTCCCCATCCTCCTCTCTCTCTCTACTCCCCCATCCTCCTCTCTCTCTCTACTCCCCCATCCTCCTCTCTCTCTACTACTCCCCCATCCTCCTCTCTCTCTCTACTCCCCCCATCCTCCTCTCTCTCTCTCCCCCCATCTCCCTCTCTCTCTACTCCCCCATCCTCCTCTCTCTCTCTACTCCCCCATCCTCCTCTCTCTCTCTCTCCCCCATCCTCCTCTCTCTCTCTACTCCCCCATCCTCCTCTCTCTCTCTACTCCCCCATCCTCCTCTCTCTCTCTACTCCCCCATCCTCCTCCTCTCTCTACTCCCCCATCCTCCTCTCTCTCTCTCTACTCCCCCCATCCTCCTCTTTCTCTCTACTCCCCCATCCTCCTCTCTCTCTCTCTACTCCCCCATCCTCCTCTATCTCTCTCTCTACTCCCCCATCCTCCTCTCTCTCTCTCTACTCCCCCCATCCTCCTCTCTCTCTCTCTAATCCCCCCATCCTCCTCTCTCTCTCTCTCTACTCCCCCATCCTCCTCTCTCTCTCTCTACTCCCCCATCCTCCTCTCTCTCTACTCCCCCATCCCTCCTCTCTCTCTCTACTCCCCCCCATCATCCTCTCTCTCTCTACTCCCCCATCCTCCTCTCTCTCTCTCTCTCCCCATCCTCCTCTCTCTCTCTCTCTCTCTCCCCCATCCTCCTCTCTCTCTCTACTCCCCCATCCTCCTCTCTCTCTCTCTACTCCCCCATCCTCCTCTCTCTCTCTACTCCCCCATCCTCCTCTCTCTCTCTCTACTCCCCCATCCTCCTCTCTCTCTCTCTCCCCCATCCTCCTCTCTCTCTCTCTACTCCCCCATCCTCCTCTCTCTCTCTCTATTCCCCCATCCTCTCTCTCTCTCTACTCCCCCATCCTCCTCTCTCTCTCTCTCTATTCCCCCCATCCTCCCTATTCCCTCTCTCTCTACTCCCCCATCCTCCTCTCTCTCTCTCTACTCCCCCATCCTCTCTCTCTCTACTCCCCCATCCTCCTCTCTCTCTCTCTCTCTCTCTCTCTCCCCCCATCCTCCTCTCTCTCTCTCTACTTCCCCCATCCTCCTCTCTCTCTACTCCCCCCATCCTCCTCTCTCTCTCTACTCCCCCATCCTCCTCTCTCTCTCTCTCTCTACTCCCCATCCTCCTCTC
>NC_060190.1:71635740-71795740 GCF_021184085.1 Oncorhynchus gorbuscha | reverse complement strand
CTCCACTCTTTAATCCCTTCCCCTCATTTCTCCTCTCTTTAATCCCTTCCCCTCATTTCTCCTCTCTTTAATCCCTTCCCCTCATTACTCCTCTCTTTAATCCCTTCCCCTCATTACTCCACTCTTTAATCCCTTCCCCTCATTTCTCCTCTCTTCAATCCCTTCCCCTCATTTCTCCTCTCTTTAATCCCTTCCCCTCATTACTCCTCTCTTCTCCAATCCCTTCCCCTCATTTCTCCTCTCTTCTCCAATCCCTTCCCCTCATTTCTCCTCTCTTTAATCCCTTCCCCTCATTTCTCCTCTCTTTAATCCCTTCCCCTCATTTCTACTCTCTTTAATCCCTTCCCCTCATTACTCCTCTCTTCTCCAATCCCTTCCCCTCATGTCTCCTCTCTTCTCCAATCCCTTCCCCTCATTACTCCTCTCTTCTTCAATCCCTTCCCCTCATTACTCCTCTCTTTAATCCCTTCCCCTCATTACTCCTCTCTTCTCCAATCCCTTCCCCTCATTTCTCCTCTCTTTAATCCCTTCCCCTCATTTCTCCTCTCTTCTCCAATCCCTTCCCCTCATTTCTCCTCTATTTAATCCCTTCCCCTCATTACTCCTCTCTTTAATCCCTTCCCCTCATTACTCCACTCTTTAATCCCTTCCCCTCATTTCTCCTCTCTTCAATCCCTTCCCCTCATTTCTCCTCTCTTTAATCCCTTCCCCTCATTACTCCTCTCTTCTCCAATCCCTTCCCCTCATTTCTCCTCTCTTCTCCAATCCCTTCCCCTCATTTCTCCTCTCTTTAATCCCTTCCCCTCATTTCTCCTCTCTTCTCCAATCCCTTCCCCTCATTACTCCTCTCTTCTCCAATCCCTTCCCCTCATTTCTCCTCTCTTTAATCCCTTCCCCTCATTACTCCTCTCTTCTCCAATCCCTTCCCCTCATTTCTCCTCTATTTAATCCCTTCCCCTCATTACTCCTCTCTTTAATCCCTTCCCCTCATTTCTCCTCTCTTCTCCAATCTCTTCCCCTCATTTCTCCTCTATTTAATCCCTTCCCCTCATTACTCCTCTCTTTAATCCCTTCCCCTCATTACTCCTCTCTTCTCCAATCCCTTCCCCTCATTTCTCCTCTCTTCTCCATTCCTTCCCCTCATTTCTCCACTATTCTCCAATCCCTTCCCCTCATTTCTCCTGTCTTTAATCTCTTCCCCTGTAACGGCGTTCGTCTGTTGAAAGAAGAGAGTCGGACCGAAATGCAGCGTGTAGGTTACTCATGACTTTAATGAATGAAAAACGCGGTACATGAAATAACTGAAACTAAATACAAAAACAACAGAACGGAACGTGAAACTAATTACAGCCTATCTGGTGACTACAACACAAAGACAGGAACAATCACCCACGAAATACTAAGCGGAACTAAGGCTGCCTAAATACGGTTCCCAATCAGAGACAACGATAAGCACCTGACTCTAATTGAGAATCGCCTCAGGCAGCCAAGCCTAACAACACCCCTAATCAGCCGCGATTCCAAATAATACAAACCCCAATACGAAACACAACATATAAACCCATGTCACACCCTGGCCTACCCAAACATATAACAACAACACAAAATACAATGACCAAGGTGTGACATCCCCTCATTTCTACTCTCTTTAATCCCTTCCCCTCATTCCTCGTCTCTTCTCCAATCGCTTCCCATCATTACTCCACTCTTTAATCCCTTCCCCTCATTACTCCTCTCTTTAATCCCTTCCCCTCATTTCTCCTCTCTTTAATCCCTTCCCCTCATTTCTCCTCTCTTTAATCCCTTCCCCTCATTACTCCACTCTTTAATCCCTTCCCCTCATTTCTCCTCTCTTTAATCCCTTCCCCTCATTACTCCTCTCTTTAATCCCTTCCCCTCATTACTCCACTCTCCTCCAATCCCTTCCCCTCATTTCTCCTCTCTTTAATCCCTTCCCCTCATTACTCCACTCTTCTCCAATCGCTTCCCCTCATTTCTCCTCTCTTTAATCCCTTCCCCTCATTTCTCCTGTCTTTAATCCCTTCCACTCATTACTCCACTCTTCTCCAATCGCTTCCCCTCATTTCTCCTCTCTTTAATCCCTTCCCCTCATTTCTCCTCTCTTTAATCCCTTCCCCTCATTTCTCCTGTCTTTAATCTCTTCCCCTCATTTCTCCTCTCTTTAATCCCTTCCCCTCATTTCTCCTCTCTTTAATCCCTTCCCCTCATTTCTCCTGTCTTTAATCCCTTCCCCTCATTACTCCACTCTTCTCCAATCGCTTCCCCTCATTTCTCCTCTCTTTAATCCCTTCCCCTCATTACTCCACTCTTCTCCAATCTCTTCCCCTCATTTCTCCTGTCTTTAATCCCTTCCCCTCATTTCTCCTCTCTTTAATCCCTTCCCCTCATTTCTCCTGTCTTTAATCCCTTCCCCTCATTACTCCACTCTTCTCCAATCTCTTCCCCTCATTTCTCCTGTCTTTAATCTCTTCCCCTCATTTCTCCTCTCTTTAATCCCTTCCCCTCATTAATCCACTATTCTCCAATCCCTTACCCTCATTTCTCCTGTCTTTAATCTCTTCCCCTCATTTCTCCTCTCTTTAATCCCTTCCCCTCATTACTCCACTCTTCTCCAATCGCTTCCCCTCATTTCTCCTCTCTTTAATCCCATCCCCTCATTACTCCACTCTCCTCCAATCCCTTCCCCTCATTTCTCCTGTCTTTAATCCCTTCCCCTCATTTCTCCTCTCTTCTCCAATCCCTTACCCTCATTTCTACTCTCTTTAATCCCTTCCCCTCATTACTCTTCTCTTCTCCAATCCCTTCCCCTCATTTCTCCTGTCTTTAATCCCTTCCCCTCATTACTCTATTCTCCAATCCCTCCCCCTCATTACTCCTCTCTTCTCCAATCCCTTCCCCTCATTTCTCCTCTCTTCTCCAATCCCTTCCCCTCATTACTCCACTATTCTCCAATCCCTTCCCCTCATTACTCCACTATTCTCCAATCCCTTCCCCTCATTACTCCTCTCTTCTCCAATCCCTTCCCCTCATTACTCCTCTCTTCTCCAATCCTTCCCCTCATTTCTCCTCTCTTCTCCAATCCCTTCCCCTCATTACTCCTCTCTCCTCCAATCCCTTCCCCTCATTACTCCACTATTCTCCAATCCCTTCCCCTCATTACTCCTCTCTTCTCCAATCCATTCATCTCGTCAGGGTAGCCTAGTGGTTAGAATGTTGGACTAGTAACTGAAAGGTTGCAAGTTCGAATCCCTGAGCTGTTCTCAGTTAACCCACTGTTGCTAGGCCGTCATTGAAAATAAGAATTTGTTCTTAACTGACTTGCCAAGTTAAATAAATAAAAAATGACTCTTCTCCAATCCCTTCCCCTCATGTCTCCTCTCTTCTCCAATCCCTTCCCCTCATTTATTTTGTATTATCCTCTCCCATCTTCCCCTCTTCTATTTTCCTCCCCTTCCTCCTCTTCTCTCCTCCCCTCTCCTCCCCTCTCCTCTTCTCCTCCTCCTCCTCTCTTCTCTCCTCTCCTCTCCCCCCCTCTCCTCTCCTCTCCTCTCCTCCCCTCCCTCTTCCCCATCTTCCCTTTTCTCTTCCCCTCTCTCCTCCTCTCTCTCCTCCTCCTCCCCCTCTCCTCTCCTCCCCTCCCTCCCCTCCTCCCTCCTCCTCCTCCCCTCTCCTCTCCTCTTCTCTCCCTCCCTCTCTTCCCCTCTCCTCCCCTCTCCTCTTCTCTCCCATCTTCCCCTCTCCTCCCTCTCCTCCCTCCCTCTCCCTCCCCTCCTCCTCTCCCCCCCTCTCCTCCCCCCTCTCCTCCCCTCCCCTCTCCCTCCCCTCTCCTCCCTCTCCCCTCCCTCCCCTCTCCTCTCCTCCTCCTCCCTCCTCTTCTCTCCTCTTCTCTCCTCCCCTCTCCTCTCCTCTCCTCCCCTCTCCTCTCCTCTCCTCCCCCTCCCTCTCCTCTCCTCTCTCCCATCTTCCCCTCTCCTCCCCTCTCCTCTTCTCTCCCATCTTCCTCTCCTCTCCTCTCCTCTCCTCCCCTCCTCCCCTCCCTCCCCTCCCTCTCCTCCCCTCTCCTCCCCTCTCCTCCCCTCCCTCCCTCTCCTCTCCTCCTCCTCCTCTCTCCCTCCTCCCCTCCCTCCCTCTCCTCCCCCTCCCCTCTCCTCTCCTCTCCTCCCCTCTCCTCTCCTCTCTTCCCCTCTCCTCCCCTCTCCTCTCCTCTCCTCCCTCTTCTCCCCCTCCTCTCCTCCCCTCCCCTCTCCCCTCTCCTCCCCCTCTCCTCTCCTCCCCTCCCCTCCTCCCCTCCCTCTCCTCCCCTCTCCTCTCCTCTCTCCCATCTTCCCCCTCTCCTCCTCCCCTCTCCTTTCCTCTCCTCTCCTCCTCCTCCCCTCTCCTCTTCTCTCCCATCTCCCCTCTCTCCTTTCCCTCTCCTCCCTCCCCTCCCTCCCCTCCCCTCTCCTCCCCTCCCCCTCCTCCCCTCTCCTCCCTCCCTCCCCCCCTCCCCTCTCCTCCCCTCTCCTCCCCCCCCCTCCCCTCCTCCCCTCTTTTCTGTTCCTCCCCTCCTCTATTCTCCCTTCCTCGTATCGTATCCCCACTCACTCCCTGCCTGCCTCCCAATTATTGTGACCATGGCAACTATCTGTGAATATGGCCTGTGGACAGATTTACTATTACCAGGTCACTGCCTTGCAGCGTATCTTTCTTCCCCTCTATCGCTCTCTCCCTCCAACCCCACCACCACATCTCTTTCTAGGTCTCTGTTCCAATCATCAGCCACTGACTGAGGCACAAAGCTAAAAAGATAACCATGGCAACCAATTTGAGGCAATTTCAGTAATAATATGAATTAGCCGCTACTAAAATGATCTTGTAAAAAAAAAAAGAAGAGGAAAGTATTTTTGTCCTTTACAACAGAAATGCTTTTTACACTTCTATAATCCGCTCTTATTTTTTGTGAAGAATTTTGTTTTGCAGCTGACAATTTTTTGTACACACATCAATTTAAAAATCTTTAAAAATCTGTCGTTCTGCCCCTGAACTGTCACGCCTTGGTCATTGTATTTTGTGTTTTTGGTATATGTTTGGGTAGGCCAGGGTGTGACATGGGTTTATATGTTGTGTTTCGTATTGGGGTTTTATTAGCATTGGGATTGTGTATGATTAGGGGTGTGTCTAGTTAGGCTTGGCTGTCTGAGGCGGTTCTCAATCAGAGTCAGGTGCTTGTCGTTGTCTCTGATTGGGAACCGTATTTAGGTAGCCTGAGTTTGCGTTGTATTTTGTGGGTGTTTGTTCCTCTCTCTGTGTAGTGTTCACCAGATAGGCTGTAATAGGTTTCACGTTCCTCTCTCTGTGTAGTGTTCACCAGATAGGCTGTAATAGGTTTCACGTTCCTGTCTCTGTGTAGTGTTCACCAGATAGGCTGTAATAGGTTTCACGTTCCTGTCTCTGTGTAGTGTTCACCAGATAGGCTGTAATAGGTTTCACGTTCCTGTCTCTGTGTAGTGTTCACCAGATAGGCTGTAATAGGTTTCACGTTCCTGTCTCTGTGTAGTGTTCACCAGATAGGCTGTAATAGGTTTCACGTTCCTCTCTCTGTGTAGTGTTCACCAGATAGGCTGTAATAGGTTTCACGTTCCTCTCTCTGTGTAGTGTTCACCAGATAGGCTGTAATAGGTTTCACGTTCCTCTCTGTGTAGTGTTCACTGGCTGTAGTGTTCACCAGATAGGCTGTAATAGGTTTCACGTTCCTCTCTCTGTGTAGTGTTCACCAGATAGGCTGTAATAGGTTTCACGTTCCTCTCTCTGTGTAGTGTTCACCAGATAGGCTGTAATAGGTTTCAGTGTTCGTTGTAATAGGTTTCCTCTCTCTGTGTAGTGTTCACCAGATAGGCTGTAATAGGTTTCACGTTCCTCTCTCTGTGTAGTGTTCACCAGATAGGCTGTAATAGGTTTCACGTTCCTCTCTCTGTGTAGTGTTCACCAGATAGGCTGTAATAGGTTTCACGTTCCTGTCTCTGTGTAGTGTTCACCAGATAGGCTGTAATAGGTTTCACGTTCCTCTCTCTGTGTAGTGTTCACCAGATAGGCTGTAATAGGTTTCACGTTCCTGTCTCTGTGTAGTGTTCACCAGATAGGCTGTAATAGGTTTCACGTTCCTGTCTCTGTGTAGTGTTCACCAGATAGGCTGTAATAGGTTTCACGTTCCTCTCTCTGTGTAGTGTTCACCAGATAGGCTGTAATAGGTTTCACGTTCCTGTCTCTGTGTAGTGTTCACCAGATAGGCTGTAATAGGTTTCACGTTCCTGTCTCTGTGTAGTGTTCACTCTGATAGGCTGTAATAGGTTTCACGTTCCTCTCTCTGTGTAGTGTTCACCAGATAGGCTGTAATAGGTTTCACGTTCCTGTCTCTGTGTAGTGTTCACCAGATAGGCTGTAATAGGTTTCACGTTCCTCTCTCTGTGTAGTGTTCACCAGATAGGCTGTAATAGGTTTCACGTTCCTGTCTCTGTGTAGTGTTCACCAGATAGGCTGTAATAGGTTTCACGTTCCTGTCTCTGTGTAGTGTTCACCAGATAGGCTGTAATAGGTTTCACGTTCCTCTCTCTGTGTAGTGTTCACCAGATAGGCTGTAATAGGTTTCACGTTCCTCTCTCTGTGTAGTGTTCACCAGATAGGCTGTAATAGGTTTCACGTTCCTGTCTCTGTGTAGTGTTCACCAGATAGGCTGTAATAGGTTTCACGTTCCTCTCTCTGTGTAGTGTTCACCAGATAGGCTGTAATAGGTTTCACGTTCCTCTCTCTGTGTAGTGTTCACCAGATAGGCTGTAATAGGTTTCACGTTCCTCTCTCTGTGTAGTGTTCACCAGATAGGCTGTAATAGGTTTCACGTTCCGTTTGTTGTTTTTGTATTTATTCAGTTATTTCATGTACCGCGATATATTTCATTAAAGTCATGAGTAACCTACACGCTGCATTTCGGTCTGACTCTCTTCATTCAACAGACGAACGACGTTACATGAACAAGGCAGTTAACCAAATCAAATCAAATCAAATCAATTATTTATATAGCCCTTCGTACATCAGCTGATATCTCAAAGTGCTGTACAGAAACCCAGCCTAAAAACCCCAAACAGCAAGCAATGCAGGTGTAGAAGCACGGTGGCTAGGAAAAACTCCCTGTCGTTCTGCCCCAGAACAAGGCAGTTAACCCACTGTTCCTAGTCCGTCATTGTAACTAAGAATTCGTTCTTAACCGACTTGCCTAGTTAAATAAAGGTAAAATAAAAAATATAAAAATATTTAAAAATAAAAATGTTATGCATGCTGTCTTGCCTATGTATCCTGGCTTCAACAGTAAAAATATTGTTAAAAATTGTTACACAAAAATTGTTATGCATGGTTGTTACACACACTCAGGTTGTTACACACACTCAGGTTGTAACACACACTCAGGTTGTTACACACACTCAGGTTGTTACACACACTCAGGTTGTTACACACACTCAGGTTGTTACACACACTCAGGTTGTTACAGCCTTATTTGCATACACTACCAGTCAAAAGTTTCCGAATACCTCAAATTCAGGTTATTGTTTATTTTTACTAGTTTCTACATTGTAGAATAATAGTGAAGACATCAAAACTATGAAGTAACACATATGGAATTATGTAGTAACCAAAAAAAGTGTTAAACAAATCAAAATATATTGATAACAGCTTTGTACACTCTTGGCATTCGAACAACCAGCTTCAAGAGGTAATCACTTGGAATGCATTTCAATTAAACGGTGTGCCTTCTTAAAAGTTAATTTGTGGAATGTCTTTCTTTCTTAATGCGTTTGAACCAATCAGTTGTGTTGTGACAAGATAGGGGTGGTATACAGAAGATTAGAATCAACTAGAATCAACACTCAGATATAACACTGGTGTTAACCCCACTAGAATCAACACTCAGATATAACACTGGTATTAACCCCACTAGAATCAACACTCAGATATAACACTGGTATTAACCCCACTAGAATCAACACTCAGATATAACACTGGTATTAACCCCACTAGAATCAACACTCAGATATAACACTGGTGTTAACCCCACTAGAATCAACACTCAGATATAACACTGGTGTTAACCCCACTAGAATCAACACTCAGATATAACACTGGTGTTAACCCCACTAGAATCAACACTCAGATATAACACTGGTGTTAACCCCACTAGAATCAACACTCAGATATAACACTGGTGTTAACCCCACTAGAATCAACACTCAGATATAACACTGGTGTTAACCCCACTAGAATCAACACTCAGATATAACACTGGTGTTAACCCCACTAGAATCAACACTCAGATATAACACTGGTGTTAACCCCACTAGAATCAACACTCAGATATAACACTGGTGTTAACCCCACTAGAATCAACACTCAGATATAACACTGGTATTAACCCCACTAGAATCAACACTCAGATATAACACTGGTGTTAACCCCACTAGAATCAACACTCAGATATAACACTGGTGTTAACCCCACTAGAATCAACACTCAGATATAACACTGGTGTTAACCCCACTAGAATCAACACTCAGATATAACACTGGTATTAACCCCACTAGAATCAACACTCAGATATAACACTGGTGTTAACCCCACTAGAATCAACACTCAGATATAACACTGGTGTTAACCCCACTAGAATCAACACTCAGATATAACACTGGTGTTAACCCCACTAGAATCAACACTCAGATATAACACTGGTGTTAACCCCACTAGAATCAACACTCAGATATAACACTGGTGTTAACCCCACTAGAATCAACACTCAGATATAACACTGGTGTTAACCCCACTAGAATCAACACTCAGATATAACACTGGTGTTAACCCCACAACACTAGAATCAACACTCAGATATAACACTGGTGTTAACCCCACTAGAATCAACACTCAGATATAACACTGGTGTTAACCCCACTAGAATCAACACTCAGATATAACACTGGTGTTAACCCCACTAGAATCAACACTCAGATATAACACTGGTGTTAACCCCACTAGAATCAACACTCAGATATAACACTGGTGTTAACCCCACTAGAATCAACACTCAGATATAACACTGGTGTTAACCCCACTAGAATCAACACTCAGATATAACACTGGTGTTAACCCCACTAGAATCAACACTCAGATATAACACTGGTGTTAACCCCACTAGAATCAACACTCAGATATAACACTGGTATTAACCCCACTAGAATCAACACTCAGATATAACACTGGTGTTAACCCCACTAGAATCAACACTCAGATATAACACTGGTGTTAACCCCACTAGAATCAACACTCAGATATAACACTGGTGTTAACCCCACTAGAATCAACACTCAGATATAACACTGGTGTTAACCCCACTAGAATCAACACTATAACAGATATAACACTGGTGTTAACCCCACTAGAATCAACACTCAGATATAACACTGGTGTTAACCCCACTAGAATCAACACTCAGATATAACACTGGTGTTAACCCCACTAGAATCAACACTCAGATATAACACTGGTGTTAACCCCACTAGAATCAACACTCAGATATAACACTGGTGTTAACCCCACTAGAATCAACACTCAGATATAACACTGGTGTTAACCCCACTAGAATCAACACTCAGATATAACACTGGTTGTGTTAACCCCACTAGAATCAACACTCAGATATAACACTGGTGTTAACCCCACTAGAATCAACACTCAGATATAACACTGGTGTTAACCCCACTAGAATCAACACTCAGATATAACACTGGTGTTAACCCCACTAGAATCAACACTCAGATATAACACTGGTGTTAACCCCACTAGAATCAACACTCAGATATAACACTGGTGTTAACCCCACTAGAATCAACACTCAGATATAACACTGGTGTTAACCCCACTAGAATCAACACTCAGATATAACACTGGTATTAACCCCACTAGAATCAACACTCAGATATAACACTGGTGTTAACCCCACTAGAATCAACACTCAGATATAACACTGGTATTAACCCCACTAGAATCAACACTCAGATATAACACTGGTGTTAACCCCACTAGAATCAACACTCAGATATAACACTGGTGTTAACCCCAGAATCAACACTAGAATCAACACTAGAATCAGATATAACACTGGTGTTAACCCCACTAGAATCAACACTCAGATATAACACTGGTGTTAACCCCACTAGAATCAACACTCAGATATAACACTGGTATTAACCCCACTAGAATCAACACTCATGGTATGTAGAACTCTCATGACACTTTTCACCTTCACACCGAGATTTTAACACTTGCAAATTTTCTGTGTACATACACACATACATATTGTGTGTGTGGCATATCGACGCCACACACACACACACACACACACTCTCCACATACTCTGCTGCCTCTCTGTTTATTATCTATCCTGATTGCCTAGTCACCCCTACCTACATGGACATATTACCTCAGCTACCTTGTCCTCCTGCACATGGACATATTACCTCAGCTACCTTGTCCTCCTGCACATGGACATATTACCTCAGCTACCTTGTCCTCCTGCACATGGACATATTACCTCAGCTACCTTGTCCCCTGCACATGGACATATTACCTCAGCTACCTTGTCCTCCTGCACATGGACATATTACCTCAGCTACCTTGTCCTCCTGCACATGGACATACTACCTCAGCTACCTTGTCCTCCTGCACATGGACATATTACCTCAGCTACCTTGCCCTCCTGCACATGAACATATTACCTCAGCTACCTTGTCCTCCTGCACATGGACATATTACCTCAGCTACCTTGTCCTCCTGCACATGGACATATTACCTCAGCTACCTTGTCTTCCTGCACATGGACATATTACCTCAGCTACCTTGTCCTCCTGCACATGGACATATTACCTCAGCTACCTTGTCCTCCTGCACATGGACATATTACCTCAGCTACCTTGTCTTCCTGCACATGGACATATTACCTCAGCTACCTTGTCCTCCTGCACATGGACATATTACCTCAGCTACCTTGTCCTCCTGCACATGGACATATTACCTCAGCTACCTTGTCCTCCTGCACATGGACATATTACCTCAGCTACCTTGTCCCCCTGCACATGGACATATTACCTCAGCTACTTGTCCTCCTGCACATGGACATATTACCTCAGCTACCTTGTCCTCCTGCACATGGACATATTACCTCAGCTACCTTGTCCTCCTGCACATGGACATATTACCTCAGCTACCTTGTCCTCCTGCACATGGACATATTACCTCAGCTACCTTGTCCCCCTGCACATGGACATATTACCTCAGCTACCTTGTCCCCCTGCACATGGACATAAGCATTTCACGGTAAAGTTGTTGTATTCCACACGTGACAAATACAATTATATTTCATTTTTATTGAACTGAAATTACAGTACAACATTTTTTGGGGGGAAAGAATCTGCAATATGTATAAAACATGATATATCCTTATTGCAATGCAGTCTAAAGAAATCTTGACATTAATTTTTAACAGCCTACGGATCCTATCTTGAACCCAGGCTATCCCTTATCCTGCTACCATTAGATCCTCATGTGTTTATTGTTGTTGTGGTGCGTGTGTGATCGCTGACTGCTGTCGACTGGGAATCCCCATGTCACCACAGCTCTAGACCATGAGTCATACGACTGCAAAGGAGAAACCAACCCGCTAATCTGTTGTGCACGTGCGTGTGTGAGCTAGGAGAGCTGTTCATGCATGAGATACCCCTCCCCCTCAACTAGGCCACACTACAGTACAGTACAACACTCATACTCGGACAGCAAACCCTCTCTGAATTTGCTCATTATCTCTGTTCTTTTGAGACAATATCCTCCCTCCTAGCAAGGACAGTGTATTTGTTCAACCTGCCTGCTATTTACACAGGAAGCTCTATTGACCAGTGGGTCCTCATGCCGTTTAGACAGGAAGATCTATTGGCCAGTGGTTCCTGATGCCGTTTACACAGGAAGCTCTATTGGCCAGTGGTTCCTCATGCCGTTTAGACAGGAAGCTCTATTGGCCAGTGGTTCCTGATGCCATTTACACAGGAAGCTCTATTGGCCAGTGGTTCCTCATGCCGTTTAGACAGGAAGCTCTATTGGCCAGTGGTTCCTGATGCCATTTACACAGGAAGCTCTATTGGCCAGTGGTTCCTGATGCCATTTACACAGGAAGCTCTATTGGCCAGTGGTTCCTCATGCCGTTTACACAGGAAGCTCTATTGGCCAGTGGTTCCTGATGCCGTTTGCACAGGAAGCTCTATTGGCCAGTGGTTCCTCATGCCGTTTACACAGGAAGCTCTATTAGCCAGTGGTTCCTCATGCCATTTACACAGGAAGCTCTATTGGCCAGTGGTTCCTGATGCCATTTACACAGGAAGCTCTATTGGCCAGTGGTTCCTCATGCCGTTTACACAGGAAGCTCTATTGGCCAGTGGTTCCTGATGCCGTTTACACAGGAAGCTCTATTGGCCAGTGGTTCCTGATGCCGTTTACACAGGAAGCTCTATTGGCCAGTGGTTCCTGATGCCGTTTACACAGGAAGCTCTATTGGCCAGTGGTTCCTGATGCCGTTTATACAGGAAGCTCTATTGGCCAGTGGTTCCTGATGCCGTTTACACAGGAAGCTCTATTGGCCAGTGGTTCCTCATGCCGTTTACACAGGAAGCTCTATTGGCCAGTGGTTCCTGATGCCGTTTAGACCCAATAAAGACTGCAGGAGTAGTGTGGTGAGGATTTAACATTGTGTGATGTTTGGAAACAATTAACATTTTGGTAACATGAACACGGTTTAAATAATATTTTCACTAGAGCACAGGAAACACAGGGGAACACAGGGAACACAGGGAAACACAGGGAAACACAGGGAAACACAGGGAACACAGGGAAACACAGGGAAACACAGGGGAACACAGGGAAACACAGGGGAACACAGGGAAACACAGGGAACACAGGAAACACGAGGAACACAGGGAACACGTAAAATACTGAATCTATGATTTAGACTTTCAGCATCAAAATATCAATAATCTTGATTAAATTCAATTAAGACCAGCAGACGGATTAATCTGCGTGTGGGTAGTTGGTCTGATAATCTGGATTATCTAAATCAATCTATACCTTCTCCTGACGTTATCAGATATCTGGCCACACGCCTGGATCAGAACATTCTGCTGGTGTGCAGACAGTCAAATGAAACATTTACATTGATTTTGGCCTTTTCATCCTTCAAAAAGCACCAGCTGTGAGAGAAGAAGACGGGGAGAGGTAGAGAGGAGAGGAGAGGAGAGGAGAGGAGAGGAGAGGAGAGGAGAGGAGAGGAGAGGAGAGGAGAGGAGAGGAGAGGAGAGGAGAGGAGAGGAGAGGAGAGGAGAGGAGAGGAGAGGAGAGGAGAGGAGAGAGGGACAAAAGAGACAGAGAGATAGGAGAGAGAAAGAGAGAGAGAGAAAGGGTGAGAGAGAGAGAGAGCGAGCGAGAGAGGGGGAGAGAGAGAGAGGGGAGAGAGATAGGGAGGAGAAAGAGATGAGAGACGAGGAGAGGAGAGGAGAGGAGAGGAGAGGAGAGAGAGGAGAGGGAGAGAGGGAGAGGAGAGGAGAGGAGAGAGAGAGAGGAGGAGAGGAGAGGAGAGGAGAGGAGAGAGGTAGAGGAGTCTTAATGGATGGAGTCTGGATGGTAGAGGATGAAGGTAATGGATGGAGTCTGGATGGGTACAGAGTGATGAAGGTAGGAGGGGAGAGACTGTCTTAATGGCAGGAGTCTGGATGGTACAGAGTGATGAAGGAAGGAGATGGAGTGTCTTAACTGGATCTGGTGGTACAGAGTGATGAAGGTAGGAGGGGAGAGACTGTCTTAACTGGCAGGAGTCTGGATGGTACAGAGTGATGAAGGTAGGAGGGGAGAGACTGTCTTAATGGATGGAGTCTGGATGGTACAGAGTGATGAAGGTAGGAGGGGAGAGACTGTCTTAACTGGCAGGAGTCTGGATGGTACAGAGTGATGAAGGTAGGAGGGGAGAGACTGTCTTAATGGATGGAGTCTGGATGGTACAGAGTGATGAAGACTGTAATGGAGGGGAAGGAAGGAGAGAGACTGTCTTAACTGGAGAAGGTAGAGTCTGGATGGTACAGAGTGATGAAGGAAGGAGAGGAGAGACTGTCTTAATGGATAGAGGTACAGAGTGATGAAGGAGAGGAGAGACTGTCTATAGAGGTACAGGTAGGAGATGGCAGGAGTCTGGATGGTACAGAGTGATGAAGGAAGGAGAGGAGAGACTGTCTTAATGGATGGAGTCTGGATGGTACAGAGTGATGAAGGAAGGAGAGGAGAGACTGTCTTAACTGGCAGGAGTCTGGATGGTACAGAGTGATGAAGGAAGGAGAGGAGAGACTGTCTTAATGGATAGAGGTACAGAGTGATGAAGGAAGGAGAGGAGAGACTGTCTTAACTGGCAGGAGTCTGGATAGAGGTACAGAGTGATGAAGGAAGGAGAGGAGAGACTGTCTTAACTGGCAGGAGTCTGGATAGAGGTACAGAGTGATGAAGGAAGGAGAGGAGAGACTGTCTTAATGGATAGAGGTACAGAGTGATGAAGGTAGGAGAGGAGAGACTGTCTTAATGGATAGAGGTACAGAGTGATGAAGGTAGGAGAGGAGAGACTGTCTTAATGGATAGAGGTACAGAGTGATGAAGGTAGGAGAGGAGAGACTGTCTTAATGGATAGAGGTACAGAGTGATGAAGGAAGGAGAGGAGAGACTGTCTTAATGGATAGAGGTACAGAGTGATGAAGGTAGGAGAGGAGAGACTGTCTTAATGGATAGAGGTACAGAGTGATGAAGGTAGGAGAGGAGAGACTGTCTTAATGGATAGAGGTACAGAGTGATGAAGGTAGGAGAGGAGAGACTGTCTTAATGGATAGAGGTACAGAGTGATGAAGGAAGGAGAGGAGAGACTGTCTTAATGGATAGAGGTACAGAGTGATGAAGGTAGGAGAGGAGAGACTGTCTTAACTGGCAGGAGTCTGGATAGAGGTACAGAGTGATGAAGGAAGGAGAGGAGAGACTGTCTTAATGGATAGAGGTACAGAGTGATGAAGGAAGGAGAGGTCTTAATGGAGAGACTGTCTTAATGGATAGAGGTACAGAGTGATGAAGGTCTTAATGGAAGGAGAGGAGAGACTGTCTTAATGGATAGAGGTACAGAGTGATGAAGGAAGGAGAGGAGAGACTGTCTTAATGGATGGAGTCTGGATAGAGGTACAGAGTGATGAAGGAAGGAGAGGAGGGCAGTAAATTACGTGCAATGACATGAGAGACATATAAACAGTTCATGACGGAGGATGGCGGTGGGGGATATGAAAGAGTGACTAAACGGGAAAGGTGGGGGGCTGCTAAACACAGAGGGAGCAAAGTGTGATGATAGCAATCCCCCAGCCAGCCTGGTGTACTTATGGATGGAAACAAAGAGCTGAATTGGCAGTGATTATGTGGAGGAGGAGAGTCGTTTCATAGACAGAGAGACACGGGTAAGGCTACAACCCTCCAGCCCCAAATGAAAACCCTGCAGCGGGTTTCCACAGATCCAGGGTGTGGGGGGGGGGGCTGGAAGGAAGACAAGGATTGTGGAGGAAACCATGTAGCTCAGATTGTAATGCTAGAAGTTCAAGTATAGATGGTGAAATGACACCTATAGGTGGAGGAAATGTCAAATCTGAGTGTGACAGAAACAGACTAGCATGTTTTGCTCCCACTCCGGCCTCTAAGTCACCAAGCTGCACATTAGGGCGCCCACCTGTCACCGGCGTTATGCACATAATGACACTCCATCAGCTCCTTGATTACCTGCCCTTTATGTGTCCCTCCCTTTGGTTTCTTCCCCAGCCGTCATTGTTTCTGTTTCATGTCGGTGAGGCTGTTCGTGATTCGTGATTAAATGTATTGACTCCCTGAATTCAGCGTACACCATGACCATTCTTCCAGTTCCTCTACTTACAGTACCAGTCAAAAGTTTGGACACACCTACTCATTCAAGGGTTTTTCTTTATGTTTAACTATTTTCTAAATTGTAGAAAAATAGTGATGACATCAAAACTATGAAATAACACATATGGAATCATGTCGTAACCTAAAAAAGTGTTAAACAAAACAAAATATATTTTAGATTTGAGATTCTTCAAAGTAGCAATCGCCTTGATGACAGCGTTGCACACTCTTGGCATTCTCTCAACCAGCTTCATTAGGTAGTCACCTGAAATGCTTTTCCAACCATCTTGAAGTTCCCACATATGCTGAGCACTTGTTGGCTGCTTTTCCTTCACCCTGCGGTCCAAATCATCCCAAACCTTCTCAATTGGATTGAGGTCGGGTGATTGTGAAGACCAGGTCGTCTGATGCAGCACTCCATCACTCTCCTTCTTGGTCAAATAGCCCTTACACAGCCTGGAGGTGTGTTGGGTCATTGTCCTGTTGAAAAACAATTGATAGTCGCTGTAGAATGCTGTGGTAGACATGCTGGTTACGTGTACCTTTAATTCTAAATAAATCACTGACATTGTCACCAGCAAAGCACCCCGACACCATCACACCTCCTCCTTCATGCTTCACAGTGGGAACCACACATTGTAACAGAATTCCTCTTCTTCAGAGGAGGAGTAGCAAGGATCAGACCAATGTGCAGCGTGGTAAGTGTCCATAATTATATATTTAATAAATCAACAGAACACTGAAAAAAATAACAAAAGTACAAACAAACAACCGAAACAGTCCCGTCTGGTGAAAACACTAACACAGGATACAACCACCCACAAACACAATAGAAAACAGGCTACCTAAATATGGCTCCCAATCAGAGACAACGACTGACACCTGACTCTGAATGAAAACCATACTAGGCCAAACACATAGAAATATAACAACAGAACAAAACATAGAAAAACAACATAGAATGTCCCCCCAAACTCACGCCCTGACCAACTAAAATAAAGACATAAAAAAGGAACTAAGGTCAGAACGTGACACACATGCTGAGATCATCCGTTCACCTTCTCTGCGTCTCACAAAGACACGGCGGTTAGAACCAAAATTCTCTCATTTGGATTCATCAGACCAAAGGAGAGATTTCCACCAGTCTAATGTCTAATGTCTAATGTCCATTGCTCGTGTGTCTTAGCCCAAGCAAGTCTCTTCTTCTTATTGGTGACCTTTAGTAGTGGTTTCTTTGCAGCAATTCAACCATGAAGGCCTGATTCACACAGTCTTCCCTGAACAGTTGATGTTAAGATGTGTCTGTTACTAGAACTCTGTTAAGCATTTATTAGGGCTGCAATTTCTGAGGCTGGTAACTCTAATGAATTGATCCTCTTCAGCAGAGATTACTCTGGGTCTTCCATTCCTGTGGCGGTCCTCATGAGAGACAGTTAACTCTAATGAACTTATCCTCTTCAGCAGAGATTACTCTGGGTCTTTCATTTCTGTGGCGGTCCTCATAAGAGACAGTTAACTCTAATGAACTTATCCTCTTCAGCAGAGATTACTCTGGGTCTTCCATTTCTGTGGCGGTCCTCATGAGAGACAGTTAACTCTAATGAACTTATCCTCTTCAGCAGAGATTACTCTGGGTCTTCCATTCCTGTGGCGGTCCTCATGAGAGACAGTTAACTCTAATGAACTTATCCTCTTCAGCAGAGATTACTCTGGGTCTTTCATTCCTGTGGCGGTCCTCATGAGAGACAGTTAACTCTAATGAACTTATCCTCTTCAGCAGAGATTACTCTGGGTCTTCCATTTCTGTGGCGGTCCTCATAAGAGACAGTTAACTCTAATGAACTTATCCTCTTCAGCAGAGATTACTCTGGGTCTTCCATTCCTGTGGCGGTCCTCATAAGAGACAGTTAACTCTAATGAACTTATCCTCTTCAGCAGAGATTACTCTGGGTCTTCCATTCCTGTGGCGGTCCTCATGAGAGACAGTTAACTCTAATGAACTTATCCTCTTCAGCAGAGATTACTCTGGGTCTTCCATTTCTGTGGCGGTCCTCATGAGAGACAGTTAACTCTAATGAACTTATCCTCTTCAGCAGAGATTACTCTGGGTCTTCCATTCCTGTGGCGGTCCTCATGAGAGACAGTTAACTCTAATGAACTTATCCTCTTCAGCAGAGATTACTCTGGGTCTTCCATTTCTGTGGCGGTCCTCATGAGAGACAGTTAACTCTAATGAACTTATCCTCTTCAGCAGAGATTACTCTGGGTCTTCCATTCCTGTGGCGGTCCTCATGAGAGACAGTTAACTCTAATGAACTTATCCTCTTCAGCAGAGATTACTCTGGGTCTTCCATTTCTGTGGCGGTCCTCATAAGAGACAGTTAACTCTAATGAACTTATCCTCTTCAGCAGAGATTACTCTGGGTCTTCCATTCCTGTGGCGGTCCTCATAAGAGACAGTTAACTCTAATGAACTTATCCTCTTCAGCAGAGATTACTCTGGGTCTTCCATTCCTGTGGCGGTCCTCATAAGAGACAGTTAACTCTAATGAACTTATCCTCTTCAGCAGAGATTACTCTGGGTCTTCCATTCCTGTGGCGGTCCTCATAAGAGACAGTTAACTCTAATGAACTTATCCTCTTCAGCAGAGATTACTCTGGGTCTTCCATTCCTGTGGCGGTCCTCATAAGAGACAGTTAACTCTAATGAACTTATCCTCTTCAGCAGAGATTACTCTGGGTCTTCCATTCCTGTGGCGGTCCTCATAAGAGACAGTTAACTCTAATGAACTTATCCTCTTCAGCAGAGATTACTCTGGGTCTTCCATTCCTGTGGCGGTCCTCATAAGAGACAGTTAACTCTAATGAACTTATCCTCTTCAGCAGAGATTACTCTGGGTCTTCCATTCCTGTGGCGGTCCTCATAAGAGACAGTTAACTCTAATGAACTTATCCTCTTCAGCAGAGATTACTCTGGGTCTTCCATTCCTGTGGCGGTCCTCATAAGAGACAGTTAACTCTAATGAACTTATCCTCTTCAGCAGAGATTACTCTGGGTCTTCCATTCCTGTGGCGGTCCTCATAAGAGACAGTTTCATCATAGCGCTTGATGGATTTTGCGACTGCACTTGAAGAAACTTTCAAAGCTCTTGAAATTTTCAGAATTGACTGACCTTCATTTCTTCAAGACCTTCAAGTAATGATGGACTGTTGTTTCTCTTTGCTTATTTGAGCTGTTCTTGCCATAATATGGACATGGTATTTTACCAAATAGGGCTATCTTCTGTAGACCACCCCTACCTTGTCGAAACACAAGATTGGCTCAAATGCAGGCTAGGGTCCTTTTTTTCAGAATTTCTGCCTGACTGACGTGCCCAAAGTAAACTGCCTGTTACTCAGGCCCAGAAACCAGGATATGCATATCATTGGTATCATTGGATAGCGAATACTTTGGAGTTTGTGGAAATGTTAAAATAATGTATGAGAATATAACACAATTGATATGGTAGGAGAAAATCCAAAGAAAAACCAACCAGAATGTTCTTTTTTTAGATCCCATCTCTTACAATGGAAAGCTATGGGTCCTATGTAATTCCAGCTCTCAGATTGCAATTCATATGGCTTCCAGTAGATGTCAACAGTCTTTGTTTGAGGTTTCAGGCTTGTTTCTTCCAAAATGAGGAAGAATATTTAGTTTAGGCACCTGGAGTCACAGTTGGAAATCAGTCTGGTCTCGTGAGGAAGAGGTCGCGCACTTGCTAATTTTACTTTTCTATTGAACATACTTCTTTCCGTATGAAATATTATAGTTTATTTACATTTTAGGATATCTGAGGATTAAATAGAAACATAGTTTGACTTGTTTTAACAAAGTTTATAGCGGAAGCTTTTTGGATTCCTTTGTCTGCATGTTGAACGAATGGATTACTGAAATCGATGGCGCCAACTAAACTGACGTTTTGGGATATAAAGGAGGATTTTATCTAACAAAACAACCATTCATGTTGTAACTGGGACAATTGGGACTGCAAACAGAGGAAGATTTTCAAAGAGTAAATTATTATTTCATCGCTATTTGTGATTTTATGAAGCTTCTGCTGGTTGAAAAATCTGTTGATGTGGGGCGCTGTCCTCAAACAATTGCATGGTATGCTTTCGCTGTAAAGCCTATTGTAAATCAGACAATTAACAATAATTTAAGCTTTTAACCGATATAAGATACTTGTATGTTCATAAATGTTTAATATTACGATTATTTATTTGAATTACGCGCCCTCCAATTTCACTGGATGTTGTTGACAGGTGTCCAGCTAGCGGGATGCCTAGCCTTAAGATTAAGAAAGAAAGAAGTTCCACAAATTAACTTTCAGGCACACCTTTTAATTGAAATTAATTCCAGGTGACCACCTCATGAAGCTGGTTGAGAGAATGCCAATAGTGTGCAAATAAAGGCTACTTAAAAATATTTTTAAAATTATCCCAATTTCATGGTATCCAATTTGTAGTATTGTCTCATCACTGCACCTCCCGCACGGAAGGACTCGGGAGAGGCCATGGTTGAGAGCCATGCGTCCTCACTGCTTCTTGACACAACACATCACACATCCAACCTGGAAGCCACACCAATGGGTCAGAGGAAACACTGCACACCTAGTCAGCGTGCACTGTGCCCAGCCCACCACAGGAGTCACTAGTGCACAATGAGAGAAGGATATCCCTGCCGGCCAAACCCTCCCTTACCCGGGCGACGCTGGGCCAATTGTGCATTGCCCCATGGACCTCCCAGTCACGGCCGAGCCTGGGCTCGAACCCAGAATCTCTGGTGGAACAGTGATGCACTGCCTTAGACCACTGTGATGTACTGCCTTAGACCACTGCGATGCACTGCCTTAGACCACTGCGATGCACTGCCTTAGACCACTGCGATGCACTGCCTTAGACCACTGCGATGCACTGCCTTAGACCACTGCGATGCACTGCCTTAGACCACTGCGATGCACTGCCTTAGACCACTGCGATGCACTGCCTTAGACCACTGCGATGTACTGCCTTAGACCACTGCGATGTACTGCCTTAGACCACTGCGATGCACTGCCTTAGACCACTGCGATGCACTGCCTTAGACCACTGCGATGCACTGCCTTAGACCACTGCGATGTACTGCCTTAGACCACTGCGATGCACTGCCTTAGACCACAGCGATGTACTGCCTTAGACCACTGCGATGCACTGCCTTAGACCACAGCGATGTACTGCCTTAGACCACTGATACTTTGAAGAATTTACAATATATTTTGATTTGTTTAACACTTTTTTGTGAAATCCCGCCGAAAATGGCATCGCAGGGGATGGCTGCCTTTTTATGGGCTCTTAACCAACCGTGCTAGTTTGATAGTTTTTTTGCATTGTACATAATGTTGCTGCTACCGTCTCTTATGACCAAAAAGAGCTTCTGGACATCAGAATAGCGATTACTCACCTTTGAAACGTCTTAAGGCTAGGGGCAGTATTCAGAAGTTCGGATGACTGAGGTGCCCAAAGTAAACTGCCTGTTACTCAGGCCCAGAAGCTGGGATATGCATATAAGTGGTAACATTGAATATACAACACTCTGAAGTTTCTAAAAGTATTGAAATAATGTCTGTGAGTATAACAGAACTGATATGACAGGCGACACTCCAAGGACAATCCATCCAGAATTGGTTTTTTGAGGTCACCACCCATTGAAATGCTTGGCAATGGGATATTCAAAGGAAATCTTCCCCGATTGCAGTTCCTATGGCTTCCGCTTTTAAATGATGCATGAAACTTGTATTTTCATGAATGTTTAATATTATGATTTTTGCATTTTGAATTTCGCGCTCTGCAATTTCACCAGATGTTGTCGAAATGGGGCTCTAGCGTCCCACCCAGCCCTCATACAATCTGATTTTCTGGATTTTTGTTTTAGATTCCATCTCTCACAGTTGAAGTGTGCCTATGATAAAATTACAGACCTCTACATGCTTTGTAAAGTAGGAAAACCTGCAAAATCGGCAGTGTATCAAATACTTGTTCTCCCCACTGTAGGTAGAGACACTAGAGGATATAGGTAGAGGCACTAGAGGATATAGGTGGAGGACTAAGAGGATATAGATACAGTACCAAGAGAATATAGGTAGAGGATATAGGTAGAGGAACTAGAGAATATAGGTAGATTAACTCGAGAATATAGGTATAGGCCCAAGAGGATATAGGTAGAGGACCTATTTATTTATTTTACAACCTCCTTCCCTCAGTAAGAGCATTGAAGATGGGTCGTGGCTGTGTCTTCCAGCATGACAATGACCCGAAACACACAGCCAGGGCAACTAAGGAGTGGCTCCGTAAGAAGCATCTCAAAGTCCTGGAGTGGCCTAGCCAGTCTCCAGACCTGAACTCAATAGAAAATCTTTGGAGGGAGCTGAAAGTCCGTATTGCCCAGTGACAACCCCAAAACCTGAAGGATCTGGAGAAGGTCTGTATGGAGGAGTGGGCCAAAATCCCTGCTGCAGTGTGTGCAAACCTGGTCAAGACCTACGGGAAACGTATGATCTCTGTAATTGCAAACAAAGGTTTCTGTACCAAATATTAAGTTCTGCTTTTCTGATGTATCAAATACTTGTGTCATGCAATAAAATGCAAATTAATGACTTAAAAATCATACAATGTGATTTTCTGGATTTTTGTTTTAGATTCCATCTCTCACAGTTGAAGTGTACCTATGATAAAAATTACAGACCTCTACATGCTTTGTAAGTAGGAAAACCTGCAAAATCGGCAGTGTATCAAATATTTGTTCTCTCCACTGTATATCCACTTGGTCCTCTACCTATATCCTCTAGGCACTCTACCTGTATCTCCCTAGTACCTCTACCTATTTTGCAGGTTTTCCAACTTACAAAGCATGTAGAGGTCTGTAATTTTTATCATAGGTACACTTCAATCTACTTTCAGAGCTGGTCATGGGTGCACCTCAGCCACGCTCAAGGTTCAAAACGACATCATAACCGCCATCGATAAGAGACATTACTGTGCAGCCGTATTCATTGATCTGGCCAAGCCTTTCGACTCTGTCAATCACCACATCCTCATCGGCAGACTAGACAGCCTTGGTTTCTCTAATGATTGCCTCGCCTGGTTCACCAACTACTTCTCTGATAGAGTTCAGTGTGTCAAATCGGAGGGCCTGTTGTCTGGACCTCTGACAGTTTCTATGGGTGTGCCACAGGGTTCAATTCTCGGGCTGACTCTCTTTTCTGTATACATCAATGATGTTGCTCTTGCTGCTGGTGATTCTCTGATCCACCTCTATGCAGACGACACCATTCCGTATACTTCGGCCCCTCCTTGGACACTGTGTTAACTAACCTCCAGACGAGCTTCAATGCCATACAACTCTCCTTCCGTGGCCTCCAACTGCTGTTAAACGCAAGTAAAACTATATGCATGTTTTTCAATCGATCGCTGCCCGCACCACCAGCATCACTGCTCTGGACGGCTCTGACTTAGAATACGTGGACAACTACAAATACCTGGGTGTCTAGTTAGGCTGTAAACTCTCCTTCCAGACTCACATTAAGCATATCCAATCCAAAATTAAATCTAGAATCGGCTCCCTATATCGCAACAAAGCATCCTTCACTCATGCTGCCAAACATACCCTCGTAAAACTGACCATCCCTACCAATCCTCGACTTCGGTGATGTCATCTATAAAATAGACTCCAACACTGTACTCAACAAACTGGATGCAGTCTATCACAGTGCCATCCGTTTTGTCACCAAAGCCCCATATACTACCCACCACTGCGACCTGTACTCTCTCGTTGTCTGGCCCTCGCTTCATACTCGTCGCCAAACCCACTGGCTACAGGTTATCTACAAGTCTCTGCTAGGTAAAGCCCCGCCTTATCTCAGCTCACTAGTCACCATAGCAGCACCCACACGTAGCACGCGCTCCAGCAGGTATATCTCACTGGTCACCCCCAAAGCCAATTCCTCCTTTGGTCGTCTTTCCTTCCAGTTCTCTGCTGCCCATGACTGGAACGAATTGCAAAAATCTCTGAAGCTGGAGACTCACATCTCCCTCACTAGCTTTAAGCACCAGCTGTCAGAGCAGTTTACAGATCACTGCACCTATACTTAGCCTATCTGTAAACAGCCCATCTATCTACCTCATCCCCATACTGGTATTTATTTATTTATTTTTCTCCTTTGCATCCCACTATCTCTACCTGCACATTCATCTTCTGCCAATCTACCATTCCAGTGTTTAATTGCTATATTGTAATTACTTCGCCACCACGGCCTATTTGTTGCCTTAACGTACCTCATTTGCACTCAATGTATATAGACTTTTTGTTTTCTTTTGTTCTACTGTATTATTGACTGTATGTTTTGTTTATTCCATGTGTAACTCTGTGTTGTTGTATGTGTCGAATTGCTACGCTTTATCTTGGCCAGGTCGCAGTTGCAAACTAGCCTACCTGGTTAAATAAAGGTGAAATAAATAAATAAATAAACCTATAACCTTTAGTGCCTCTACCTATATTATTTAGAGCCTCTTCCTATATCTCCCTAGTGCCTCTAGGTCCTCAAGCTATATATTTATTATATATATTATCTACTTACATCCTCTTGGTCCTCTACCTATATCCTCTAGAGCACCTTCCTATATCTCCTAAGTTCCTCTACCTATATGCTCTAGTGCCTCTACCTACATCCTCTTGGTCCTCTACCTATATCCTCTAGTTCCTCCAGCTATATCTTCCTTGTTCCTCTACCTATATCCTCTTGTTCCTCTACCTATATCCTCTAGTTCCTCTACCTATATCCTCTAGTTCCTCTACCTATATCCTCTAGTTCCTCTACCTATATCCTCTAGTTCCTCTACCTATATCCTCTAGTTCCTCTACCTATGTCCTCTAGTTCCTCTACCTATATCCTCTAGTTCCTCTACCTATGTCCTCTAGTTCCTCTACCTATATCCTCTAGTTCCTCTACCTATATCCTCTAGTTCTTCTACCTATATCCTCTAGTTCCTCTACCTATGTCCTCTAGTTCCTCTACCTATATCCTCTTGTTCCTCTACCTATATCCTCTAGTTCTTCTACCTATATCCTCTAGTTCCTCTACCTATATCTCCCTTGTTCCTTTACCTATATCCTCTAGTTCCTCTACCTATATCCTCTAGTTCCTCTACCTATATCCTCTAGTTCCTCTACCTATGTCCCAGGAGCCTCAGTAGAAATCATTGCACACAAACATACTGTGCATCTTTTGTTGTTAGAAATATAATTAATCAGATTTCCAAAAATACAATCCGTCCTAATATTCCTAAATGAAATGTTGCCAAAGTATAACAATGTATCTGCAGTAAATGCAATAAAGTCAATGATTTGTATAAAATGCCTACCTGCACTTCACAGCTAAATGGAAAACAGAAGAATCCACTGCAACATGCCGACCATTCCCCTCCTTCTCTCCTCACATCAGCAGCTAAACTGTATCTGCTGCTCCTTGTCCCTCTGGTGTCTCTTGGATTACCTGAACCAGTCTGAAATGCACCTTGACACTCTGGTGTCTCTTGGATTACATGAACCAGTCCAAACTAACATTACATGTGTTAAAGGGCTCACCTTTAGCTGTGGCCTCCCATTACATGGGGCCTCCCCTCTGTACTCGGGGTTCCCATTAGATGGGGCCTCCCCTCCGTACCCGGGGCTTCCCATTAGATGGGGCCTCCCCTCCGTACCCGGGAGTGGCAGATGGAGGCTGAGAAGGCCAAAGTACCAGTAGGTCAAGTCCCTGTGCCTACCTTCCTAGTTTGCAGCCCCGCAGACACACAGGCAGCTGCTGCTCGCCAGACCAGACCTGGGTTAAAATAGTAGTTGATATGTTTCAGATACTTGTTAGTGTTTGTTTTAGCATGCCTTGAGCTGCCAGATGAACAGGGTTTGTGGTTTGCATTTTTCAGACTTTTGGCAACAGGTAAACTCAATCAAGGGCAGGTAAAGTATTTGAAATTATTTCAAATAGCATTTGAACCCAAGTCTGGCTGCTAGCGGCTGCATTGCACCCTGGGGCTGTACTTGTGTTCCATTGCCCCGCCACATGAGAGACCATGCTGTTTAAACAGAACAGGAGTGAGATCAGAAAGCAATCAGTGGTGAGCTACGGTGACACAGGGAGGCCCCGGGGTGAGCAGGGAGAGATGGAGGGAGGGGGCATCTGGTATTTATGAAGAAACGGTAGTAGTAGTCCTGAATTGAGGATTTCTGTCAAATACGAATAGCTTCATAATTATAATTAACCAAGCTAATTCAGTGTTTTGTTGTACGTTGTCCTCTGTAGGTCAGAGGAGAGCATGGTGCTTGCAACGGCAGTATAGTGGGTTCGATTCCCGGGACCACCCATAAGTATAATGTATGACGCGTGAATGTAAGTTGCTTTGGATAAAAGCGTCTGCTAAATGACATACATTGGTAGGCTTCATACAGTAGGATTGGTAGGCTTCATACAGTAGGATCGGTAGGCTTCTTATAGTAGGATTGGTAGGCTTCATACAGTAGGATTGGTAGGCTTCATACAGTAGGATCGGTAGGCTTCATATAGTAGGATTGGTAGGCTTCATACAGTAGGATCGGTAGGATTCATATAGTAGGAATTGTTAGGCTTCATACAGTAGAATTGGTAGGCTTCATACAGTAGGATTAGTATGCTTGATACAGTAGGATTGGTATGCTTCATACAGAAGGATTGGTAGGCTTCATACAGTAGGATTGGTAGGCTTCATACAGTAGGATTGGTAGGCTTCATACAGTAGGATTGGTAGGCTTCATACAGTAGGATTGGTAGGCTTCATACAGTAGGATTGGTAGGCTTCATACAGAAGGATAGGTAGGCTTCATACAGTAGGATTGGTAGGCTTCATACAGTAGGATCGGTAGGCTTCATACAGTAGGATTGGTAGGCTTCATACAGTAGGATCGGTAGGCTTCATACATTAGGATTGGTAGGCTTCATACAGTAGGATTGGTAGGCTTCATACAGTAGGATTGGTAGGCTTCATACAGTAGGATTGGTAGGCTTCATACAGTAGGATTGGTAGGCTTCATACAGTAGGATTGGTAGGCTTCATACAGTAGGATATGTCCAAAGACAAGCAGGAAAGGTGCAGATATTGTTACTGCCACATGACATCATATGTTGTTCCTGGAGAGACAAACCAATCCTTGAATATGTGAGTGAGTGTGTGTGTGTGTGTGTGTGTCTGACACATCAGTCCAGGAATCAATAGTTGTGTCTGTTCTACTGGGGATGTGTGACTGTGGCTATTACAGTGTGTCTGGTGTCTGATGATAAGAGCTTGAGTTTTACTGAGTGTGATTGTGAAGCCCACAATAGACGTTAATGACATCCAGGAGTGGCTGTGGCTGTGGCTAGCTAGCTGGGGGATGGGGGATGACACACTGGCACACCGACAGAGAGAGAGAGACATACACTGGCACACCGACAGAGAGAGAGAGACATACACTGGCACACCGACAGAGAGAGAGAGAGAGAGACACACACTGGCACACCGACAGAGAGAGAGAGAGACACACACTGGCACACCGACAGAGAGAGAGAGACAGGTACACCGACAGAGAGACATACACTGGCACACCGACAGAGAGAGAGAGACATACACTGGCACACCGACAGAGAGAGAGAGAGACACACACTCGCACACCGACAGAGAGAGAGAGAGACACACACTGGTACACCGACAGAGAGAGAGAGACACACACTGGCACACCGACAGAGAGAGAGAGACACACACTGGCACACCGACAGAGAGAGAGAGACACACACTGGCACACCGACAGAGAGAGAGACACACACTGGCACACCGACAGAGAGAGAGAGACACACACTGGCACACCGACAGAGAGAGAGAGAGACACACACTGGCACACCGACAGAGAGAGAGAGACACACACTGGCACACCGACAGAGAGAGAGAGACACACACTGGCACACCGACAGAGAGAGAGAGACACACACTGGCACACCGACAGAGAGAGAGAGAGACACACACTGGCACACCGACAGAGAGAGAGAGAGACACACACTGGCACACCGACAGAGAGAGAGAGAGACACACACTGGCACACCGACAGAGAGAGAGAGACACACACTGGCACACCGACAGAGAGAGAGAGACACACACTGGCACACCGACAGAGAGAGAGAGAGACACACACTGGCACACCGACAGAGAGAGAGAGAGACACACTCGCACACCGACAGAGAGAGAGAGAGAGACACACACTGGCACACCGACAGAGAGAGAGAGACACACACTGGCACACCGACAGAGAGAGAGAGAGAGACACACTGGCACACCGACAGAGAGAGAGAGACACACACTGGCACACCGACAGAGAGAGAGAGACACACACTGGCACACCGACAGAGAGAGAGAGACACACACTCGCACACCGACAGAGAGAGAGAGACACACACTCGCACACCGACAGAGAGAGAGAGACACACACTGGCACACCGACAGAGAGAGAGAGACACACACTGGCACACCGACAGAGAGAGAGAGAGAGACACACTGGCACACCGACAGAGAGAGAGAGACACACACTGGCACACCGACAGAGAGAGAGAGAGACACACACTGGCACACCGACAGAGAGAGAGAGACACACTCTCGCACACCGACAGAGAGAGAGAGACACACTCTCGCACACCGACAGAGAGAGAGAGACACACACTGGCACACCGACAGAGAGAGAGAGACACACACTGGCACACCGACAGAGAGAGAGAGACACACACTGGCACACCGACAGAGAGAGAGAGACACACACTCGCACACCGACAGAGAGAGAGAGAGAGACACTCTCGCACACCGACAGAGAGAGAGAGAGACACACACTGGCACACCGACAGAGAGAGAGAGACACACACTGGCACACATATATACTCGTTCGCTCGCACAAACACACCGTACATAACACACATACACACAGCACACACACACCATACATAACACACATACACACAGCACACACACACCATACATAACACACACACAGCACACACACACACCATACATAACACACATACACACACCATACATAACACACACAGCACACACACACACACCATACATAGCACACACACCATACATGACACACACACGAACAACATACATAACACACACACACACAGCAAACACACACACACCACACATGACACACACACACAGCAAACACACACACACCATACATAACACACACACTGCACACACACACACCATACATAACACACATACACACAGCAAACACACACACACCATACATGACACACACACACAAAATCAAACGTTTTCAAAGTCAAACAGCGTTTTTTACTCATTCAACCTGATCGACTCTTTACTAAGGTAGGCTAAGCTTCAAGCACTCTCCAGTCCAGAGCGTCGCTAGCTTCAATTAAATCGAAGGGTTTCCTGCCTGTATCCATCCAGAGAACATCACAAAGACTGAGCACCGAACAAAAACCTTTTCAGAGTTTCTGAATGTAGTCAATTTGGAGACAAGATGGTGCATTTCAATGAATCATTCATAGTGAGGGTGTCCTAAATGGTATCTATACCCTATATAATGCAGCACTACATATGACCAGAGCCCAATGGGTCCTGGTCTAATGTAGTGCACTATATAGGGAATAGGGTGCTACTTGGAATTGCAGCCAGTGATGAGAGGAAGGTGAGTGTTATGCTAATAAAAACAGAGCTCATGCTAGGTAGATGTAATGCTGATGTAGCGGCTAATATTTGGCACTAAAATAAGGTATTTAATGGGGGGGGGGGCAACACTGTTAGGCTAAAAGGTTTGAGTGAAATAATTGCTAAGTGGTTACAGACAGCAATAGCCTGCGATGGGAAACCATACATGTAACATGTCCTCATCAACTTACTGCATTATTTCACGTCTGTCCTATGTCAGATTTGGACTTTGACAGAAACGTTGAATCACGACTTGGAGCGACTTGCCTCTTCAGAATCATTACAGTCATTTTTCTATTTTTTAAATGTTTTTATTCCACCTTTATATAACCAGGTAGGCTAGTTGAGAACACCTTTATTTAACCAGGTAGGCTAGTTGAGAACACCTTTATTGAACCAGGTAGGCCAGTTGAGAACACCTTTATTTAACCAGGTAGGCTAGTTGAGAACACCTTTATTTAACCAGGTAGGCTAGTTGAGAACACCTTTATTGAACCAGGTAGGCTAGTTGAGAACACCTTTATTTAACCAGGTAGGCTAGTTGAGAACACCTTTATTTAACCAGGTAGGCTAGTTGAGAACACCTTTATTTAACCAGGTAGGCTAGTTGAGAACACCTTTATTTAACCAGGTAGGCTAGTTGAGAACACCTTTATTGAACCAGGTAGGCTAGTTGAGAACACCTTTATTGAACCAGGTAGGCTAGTTGAGAACACCTTTATTTAACCAGGTAGGCTAGTTGAGAACACCTTTATTTAACCAGGTAGGCTAGTTGAGAACACCTTTATTTAACCAGGTAGGCTAGTTGAGAACACATTTATTTAACCAGGTAGGCTAGTTGAGAACACCTTTATTTAACCAGGTAGGCTAGTTGAGAACACCTTTATTTAACCAGGTAGGCTAGTTGAGAACAAGTTCTCATTTACAACTGCGACCTGGCCAAGATAAAGCAAAGCAGTTCGACACATACAACAACACAGAGTTACACATGGAATAAACAAAACATACAGTCAATAATACAGTAGAACAAAAGAAAACAACAAAGTCTATATACAGTGAAATAGATTTAAATATATTGGGTGTGAGCCAGCAGGCAGCTTACACCTCTCCTAGTTATACACACTGGGGCTGTGTTCAGTAGGGCTTACCATAGCATAAATCTGTGTTCTTAGTGGTCAAGTTTCAGGATATACCTCCCCGTTTCACTCTGTTTCAAAACGTTTTCTCTCTACTGAATATGACCCAAGGCAGAAGTGTTTGATATGGCGGCGCTTCTCACACACACATTCAAGTTTAATGAGAACAAAACGGTTGTACATGATCTGCTGTGTCTGTGACTCGCTGCTGTACTCACTACAGGGAGACATTAGCCATGAGTCACACACACACACACACACACACACACACACACACACACACACACACACACACACACACACACACACACACACACACACACACACACACACACACACACACACACACACACACACCAGACACCAGACACACACACCAGACACACACACTAGACACATAAACACCAGACACACACACACTAGACACATAAACACCAGACACACACACACTAGACACATAAACACCAGACACACACACACCAGACACACACACACCAGACACACACACCAGACACACACACCAGACACACACACACACACACACACCAGACACACACACACCAGACACACACACACTAGACACATAAACACCAGACACACACACACTAGACACATAAACACCAGACACACACACACAGACACACACACACACACACACACCAGACACACACACCAGACACACACACACACAGACACACACACACACACACACACACACACACACACACAGACACACACACACCAGACACACACACCAGACACACACACACAGACACACACACACACATACACACACAGACACACACACCAGACACACACACACACACACACACAGACACACACACACCAGACACACACACACACACACACACACACCAGACACACACACACCAGACACACACACCAGACACACACACACCAGACACACACACACACAGACACACACACACCAGACACACACACCAGACACACACACACACACACAGACACACACACACCAGACACACACACCAGACACACACACACCAGACACATAAACACCAGACACACACACACCAGACACACACACACCAGACACACACACACCAGACACACACACACCAGACACACACACACCAGACACACACACCAGACACACACACACCAGACAGATACACACCAGACAGATACACCCCAGACACACACACCAGACACACCCCAGGCTCTAGAGCTCCTAGATGAAGTGATATCCATTGATTATGTCCCATTGCCACTAGCATGACGATCAATTGTTTCATGATCAGTTCACAGACTGACTTTTAGTTCAAGTAATCATTGGAGAAGTCCATACTTCCATACAGGTATAACTATGTTGTGTATTTCAATGATTTGCAGGTTAATTCCTATTATTTACCATTGTAAATGCAAACGATTCAATTCAGAATATGTCTGAACAGTCTATGAAACAGTTTGTGTTGGAGTCAGTCTAGTAGGGCTTCCCAGTTTACCCTCAGTGTTTCCAGTAGCGCCTCAGTAACGGTCACTGTCCACTGCTCTGTGGTGCTGACGTTCAGTTGCCAAACATTGCTGAAGGTTTTTTTAATTTTTTATTTAAAAAAAACATTTTTAACCTTTATTTTACTAGGCAAGTCAGTTAAGAACAAATTATTATTTTCAATGACGACCTAGGAACAGTGGGTTAACTGCCTGTTCAGGGGCATAACGACAGATTTGTACCTTGTCAGCTCGGGGATTTGAACTTGCAACCTTTCGGTTTCTAGTCCAACACTCTAACCACTAGGCTACCCTGCCTTTGTCAAATGTTCGAGATAGAAACGCCACAAATAGAGCCGACATCATTCATTGGTCTACATGTCGGAGAGGCGTGTTTGTTCTACATTACGTATTTATATCTGAACGATTTCAAAACGGAGTGTCCTTCTGAACATGCCCCAGAACTGCGATAAATATCTGCTGTCCGTGGTGCTGAATTGACCATCTCCGCTATTTGGTTCTTTGTTTACAAGACATAAACGGTTACAAGACATAAACGGTTACGGTACCGAGTCAATGTGGAGGCTATATACAGGGTGTTACGGTACAGAGTCAATGTGGAGGCTATATACAGGGTGTTACGGTACAGAGTCAATGTGGAGGCTATATACAGGGTGTTACAGTACAGAGTCAATGTGGAGGCTATATACAGGGTGTTACGGTACAGAGTCAATGTGGAGACTATATACAGGGGGTACTGGTACAGAGTCAATGTGGAGGCTATATACAGGGGGTACTGGTACAGAGTCAATGTGGAGGCTATATACAAGGGGTACCGGTACAGAGTCAATGTGGAGGCTATATACAGGGTGTTACGGTACAGAGTCAATGTGGAGGCTATATACAGGGTGTTACGGTACAGAGTCAATGTGGAGGCTATATACAGGGTGTTACGGTACAGAGTCAATGTGGAGACTATATACAGGGGGTACTGGTACAGAGTCAATGTGGAGGCTATATACAGGGGGTACTGGTACAGAGTCAATGTGGAGGCTATATACAGGGGGTACCGGTACAGAGTCAATGTGGAGACTATATACAGGGTGTACTGGTATAGAGTCAATGTGGAGGCTATATACAGGGTGTTACGGTACAGAGTCAATGTGGAGGCTATATACAGGGTGTTACGGTACAGAGTCAATGTGGAGGCTATATACAGGGTGTTACGGTACCGAGTCAATGTGGAGGCTATATACAGAGTGTTACGGTACCGAGTCAATGTGGAGGCTATATACAGGGTGTTACGGTACCAAGTCAATGTGGAGGCTATATACAGGGTGTTACGGTACCGAGTCAATGTGGAGGCTATATACAGGGGGTACCGGTACAGAGTCAATGTGGAGGCTATATACAGGGTGTTACGGTACCGAGTCAATGTGGAGGCTATATACAGGGTGTTACGGTACCCAGTCAATGTGGAGGCTATATACAGGGTGTTACGGTACCGAGTCAATGTGGAGGCTATATACAGGGTGTTACGGTACCGAGTCAATGTGGAGGCTATATACAGGGTGTTACGGTACCGAGTCAATGTGGAGGCTATATACAGGGTGTTTTACGGTACCGAGTCAATGTGGAGGCTATATACAGGGTGTTACGGTACCGAGTCAATGTGGAGGCTATATACAGGGTGTTACGGTACCGAGTCAATGTGGAGGCTATTTACAGAGTGTTACGGTACCGAGTCAATGTGGAGGCTATATACAGGGGGTACCGGTACAGAGTCAATGTGGAGGCTATATACAGGGTGTTACGGTACCGAGTCAATGTGGAGGCTATATACAGGGTGTTACGGTACCCAGTCAATGTGGAGGCTATATACAGGGTGTTACGGTACCGAGTCAATGTGGAGGCTATATACAGGGTGTTACGGTACCGAGTCAATGTGGAGGCTATTTACAGAGTGTTACGGTACCGAGTCAATGTGGAGGCTATATAGGGGGGGTATCGGTACTGAGTCAATGTGTGGGGGTACAGGTTACTCGAGGTCATTTGAAAAGTGACAATAAACAGCAAGTAGCAGCAGTGTAAAACAAAGGGGGGGGGGGCAATGTAAATAGGCCAGGTAGTCATTTGATTAGTTGTTCAGCAGTCTTATGGCTTGGGGGTAGAAGCTGTTGAGGATCCTTTTGGCCCTAGACTTGGCATTCAGGTACTGCTCACCGTGTGGTAGAAAAGAGACCAGTCTATGACTTGGGTGACTGTTCTCTTTGACAATTTTTTGGGCCTTCCACTGACATGCCTAGTATATAGGTCCTGGATGGCAGGAAGCTTGGCCACAGTGATGTACTGGGCCGTACGCACTACCCTTTGTAGGGCCTTCCACTGACATGCCTAGTATATAGGTCCTGGATGGCAGGAAGCTTGGCCACAGTGATGTACTGGGCCGTACGCACTACCCTCTGTAGGGCCTTCCTCTGACACCACCTGGTATATAGGTCCTGGATGGCAGGAAGCTTGGCCACAGTGATGTACTGGGCCGTACGCACTACCCTTTGTAGGGCCTTCCTCTGACACCGCCTGGTATATAGGTCCTGGATGGCAGGAAGCTTGGCCACAGTGATGTACTGGGCCGTACGCACTACCCTTTGTAGGGCCTTCCTCTGACACCGCCTGGTATATAGGTCCTGGATGGCAGGAAGCTTGGCCACAGTGATGTACTGGGCCGTACGCACTACCCTTTGTAGGGCCTTCCTCTGACACCGCCTGGTATATAGGTCCTGGATGGCAGGAAGCTTGGCCCCATTGATGTACTGGGCCATACGCATTACCTTCTGTCGCGCCTTGTGGTCAGATGCTGAGCAGTTGCCATACCAGGCGGTGAAGCAACCGGTCAGGATGCTCTCGATGGTGCAACTGTTTAACTTTTTGAGGATCTGGGTATCCATGCCAGATCTTTTCAGTCTCCTGAGGGGGAATAGGCGTTGTCGTGCCCTCTTCACGACTGTTTTGGGTGTGTTTGGACCATGATAGTTTGTTGGTGATGTGGACACCAAGGAACTTGAAACTCTTGCACTTCAGTCCTGTCGATGCCACTTCAGTCCAGTCAATGTTAATGGGAGCCTGTTCCACCCTCATTTTTGTATAGTCCACCACTGAAGGTTGCCTTATGATGGTGGTCCTTTCTCGGCAGCTAGTGTGATAAATCAATGGCATAGCTCATTGTGCCAGCCCCGGGCCATAGCAGCTAGTCCCAACGGACCGGCTGAGTTTATTGTGTTCAAAGCGAGGGCTAAAAGGCAATTACAATGTTAATGTGTCACAGCGGGGAGGTGAAAACCTGGCTAGAGTGAAAAGACGAACGTCAAAGGTGATGGAGTGAGCGGAGTCACTCCAGTTTAACAACAAATGGCGCCTAGGGAGCAGGCGGAACCCCAGGAACAACAAAGCCACTTAACCGGGAGGGACAACAACTGGCAAAACGAGACAAGAGACACCACTGACCACACAAGCGCTGACGATGAGAAAATACTGGATGAAAAATGAACAAATTAATAGGCTTAAAATAATATAAATTATGATAATGAAAATGCATTTACAATGATTTACATTGGATTTTTCGAAAATGTTATTTGGTTAAAAACACAGTAGGCTAATTTATCCAAAAAATGTTTTATTTTATTTCACCAGAAATGTTATTCCTCGAGTGGCAAAGAGCACAGCCGCCCAGCAGGGCGAATATAAACCACCTCGCCCGGTAGCCCTCTCAGGGCCTCATAATAAGCCACTAAACAGGCGCACTAAGACCATAATGAAAAGGCTCTTAGCGATTATCACCGCGCCACCTGGATGCATCTCTGGGGAAGGAGGAGGAATAAGAGGCTATGGTTGGTTTTCCTTACAGAGACACATAGCAACATGGAGAAAAGTACACTTTTTTCCTTAAAACATTTGTCCTATTTTTCAATCAGTAGCCTTGTCCTTTTTTTCAGTCTGGTATTCATTTAATCAAGATTATATAGCTAACATGTTATATTATTGCATGGAAATCACAAAACGTTCCAGGATGGTCCGAAAATGGCAGCCATTATGTTCAGGGAGAAATCCAAGCAAATGTAATTGGAAGGAATGGCAGTAGTGACATAGTGGATGCCATTCCTGCTTTTACTTATGCAGAAAAATAAAAGGCATGTGATAAATCATCATTTGTGTAGGCCTAACATAATTATTGTCAACCTAAAATATTGTCATATAATTATAAACACAGTTTACACGGGTTTTATTCAAGGGTTCTGTACAAATAGCCTCAAAACATGTAAACAGACCATAAGTGTATACATTTTAGTTGTCTAGGAAAGCTGTGAATGTTATTATATGATATACTATCAGTACATACTTTAATTTACATCTTGTCAGTTCTATCATCGATTGATTTCATCCAGTATATGGCTGTGGATTGACTGCATTGTTTGAATGGAATATTGGCATATTGGCAGTTAATTAAGAAATATTTATGAATGAATTCCTTTAAAACTGTCTGGCTAGCTAGCTAACACACAAAGCAGATCATCTTTAAATTGAAACAATATCGTATCCCAGTTCTGCCTGACCATGGTCGACCAACTCCCTGACCAAAATAGCTGACCTTTATCCCGTCATAAGAACGTTCATTTACATTCCAGTATTCTAATTCCGAATTCTATGGTTCTAGGAGGAGGTATATGCATTTAATTGAAGTTGGCAATATAATTTGGCTAAATATTGGCTAATCAGGGCGATAATGCAGTGATTGTGATGCTAATGTTAATGGATTCCGGAAAGAGAAAAGCTCTCTGGATAGGCTAATTCTCCTGCTCTGTGCGGGGTCTCTAGAGAGACGGAGTGTCTTTTCAGGTTTCCTTATTAATTGAAGTGTGTTATGTGTTATTTTCTGCCTCACTGAGCAGTCTGTGACGTGACCACGTCAGTCAGTCAGCCAGCCAAGGGTTAAATGAAAGGGGATTGGGCTAAGGTAATGCATTTTCTTTCACAGGCTCTGGTCTAGTGGACTATGTGCGACGTTTTTCTTACAGGATATGAAAATAGGCCTAGCTTTCAATTAAATAACTGGATCATATTTCTACATCTTACTGTTAAACCTAAATTGTGTTATTGTTATGGATGTCAGATCATACAAACGTGATGAGACAGGGATAACCTACATATGTAACATGGGCACAGCTGACATCAAACACAGCCATAGACCTACTGTAACAGTAGCCTATGTTATTAAGTTCGTGTGATTTCTTACATCTGTCACCAATATCAAGTCCCCTGTTCCCTTTAACCAATTGTTTTAGGCAAAGCATGAGCGAGCGCATGTTCCAGACTGTACTGCGCATGATCGAAAAAGTCAGAGTTTGTGTGCTATGACTTTCAGCCTCCCTCAAGCGTACAGCACAGTGCAGTGTTCTGAGTGATCTCTCCCCCCATTACCATCATCACGGCTACAGTGACAGTGAGTGTTCTCAATTCTCTCTCTCTTTAAGACTTCTCCCTACTACACTGAGTAACGTACCCGCGCGCACAGACGCGGGAGGTTCACTTCACACACTCGTTCTTGTAGAATCTCTCTCTCTTTCACTCACACTCTTTCTTTCTCTCTCGCTCTCTCTTTCTCACACACATACACTTGAAATATGTTGTTTATGGGCATTATACGATTGTTATTTTATTTTCACTAAATGATTTGTGGCATTGCTTGCTATCATAGTCTACATGTTTTGGTCTGGTTGAGTAGAATTTCAACCACATCTCAGAATATTTGACAAACATATTTTATCTTCAGTGGCTCATATTGTGCTAATTAATCATTTTGTGGTTGGGGGAGGAGGAGGGGACATGTGCCAGCTCAGCCAAGTGTGTAATAGGGAAAATGACAGCGCAGACTGCTTCAGAGCCGGAGGTGGGAGGGGTCTAGAGGCCCACGGGTGAATTGATGTGAGGAGAGGAGTGGAGAGAAGAGACGGGTGAGTTTTCGATTGACTCCACATCATAGTAAAAAACACACGGCCGGTGAATAAATGTTTCCTCTGCCCCTGTAAGGCCTATCCAATACATGGGTGCCTCAAAAACAATACAGCCACAAACCGGATTGGCTACATGCGATATAAAACAAGCGTTTATTGGCTATCTTCCCTTAATCTGTATTCTCAAGGTGACAAATATTCGTTGAGAATCCTCCTGGGACCCGACATCTTGACCCCTTGTTGCCTTCAATGATAGGTGATAAAGTGAGCATTGACTAGATAAAATCACTATTACCCCCATGCAATTCAATCGCACACAGACCATGAATTTGTTCACTATAGGCTACAACTCTGGTATTCGAATCAAACATAAAATGGTGAGCCAACCACACACACAGACACACACACGGAATCACATTGATTTGCTGATTATATTTATCAAGACGAAACTAGAATGTATGTACTTGAGAGGTTGTTATAGCTGTAAAATAACAGACCATGGCCATATCTAAAGACTGGACGGTAGTGAGGACCATCTATCTGACAGATTATATGCACAGTGGAACGAGTCGAACGACGCCTCTATCAGACTCGCTGAGAATTCCATCAATGTTTTTTTTTAAAGGTTTTGCACCTGCATACGACCTGTCATCACACAACGTCAATAGCACGTTATTAACGTGTTCGTGGAACACAATATCACGCGCACTCGACAAAATATGAATCACGTATGGAAAAGGGAGGGGGTTGTTTGAAAAGACTGACAGCCAGTCAAATAAACTTTTTTGTTGTTGTGTATAATCAATATTTTGTGTTTTTCTTTTAGTGCAGATGTAAACATGTGTGTAAACATGTTTTGTTTTGACCATCTAATTTATGTTCTTCATAAGGAATATTTAAAACGAGTGTCTGTCTAATTAAAAGAAGCGTGCCTACCTTTAATAAACAATGCCGATTATTATCTGTAAGCAAGTCTCGCGGTGGGAAACTACCTTAGATTCTGCACTAACCCCTCCTCTGGTGTCATGGCTGTTCTTTTCATTCTACAACACATTCAATGAGACAGTCCTACACATCAGAGGAGGTCTGGACGAGGCTGATAACGCCGCCTGTGATTAACCCCTTCACTCTCTCTGGGGACCGCTTCTATTGTATTTCTGACTCGGTCTTCTCTCTCAGAAAATACCGTTTATGTTTGGTCGTGCAATGTGTAGGCTAAGCCCCATTTTCTCTGTTATTTTAGGGAACATTTTACTTTACATTTCATTGTGGGAATTGAGATATATGCTAAACATTTTAACAGACTAGATATCATTGCCAATCACTGGTGGGATTTTTTAAATGTGTTTTTCCTAGGTATTTTTCCAGCTAATTCCTGGTGATGTTTTAGTGTCCCCTAATGTTTTAGGAACCTGGCAGATACACGTGCGTGGTGACTGTAGACTAAAATGCAAATCACCTATTTGAAATGTGAACATATGATGCTAAGCTGCTGCATGAAGCCTCCGGTGGTTGGTATTAAACGTGATATAGCCTAGTCCAACAGAACGACAGCAAAAATAGGATAAAACCCATGCTTTTCTTCAGCACTCAAACAAGCCAAGCAGCGACGGCAGGTTGTTTTGTCGCTGTTCTTGTGCACGTGGTGCAGAACCTCAATCAGGAAATAAACAAAGGACCAATTAAGATGATCAATTAATCTCTAATTGATTCATGAATTCCCCATGCCCAGAATAACATGAGTTTAGAAACGTCAAAATATCAAGTCACTCGGTTGAAAATAAAACATGTCTAGTGATTAAAAAAGCAGGCGTATAGCCTCATCCTATGTTCCCACCGCAGAACGCAAAAAGAGCTGTCCAAAGAGAACAATAGAATTCTCCTAAATTGTAAGACATTTTTCGAATCAAATTGTACATTTAATTCAGCACCAAATAGGTTGAATGAAGAATAGTATTAGGCTTAGAAATATAGAACTCATCCGAGGCATTAGTGTCGCGCTCTTACATGAAGTCTTTATTTCAGTGACGTGAGGAAGAAGCAGCTGTTGGGGTGACTTGCTGTAGTAAAAAATGTAAACATCTAGCTCACTCCTATTTCCAGGCTTCTGCTGCGTCCTTTGCACACTGCATGGGTTAGCACGGGCAGAATAACTTATCATTTAAAAGTTTACAAATAATAATCTTCGAATAATGATTATTTATTGCACGTTGATAGCTAATTATACGTTGTTATTATTATTAAGACTAATACAAACTAGGCCTTCCTATTGGTATCTATTATAATTAAATAGTTGTGTTAGGCTATTTGAGAATTAAATTGTTTTAGTAAAACAATAAACACGTTTTGGACTCGTGCTGCATGCAAGAGTAAATATGTGTATTTAATATTTATAGTCGAAAGGAAAGTCCATAACCATAACCACGCATAGCAATAAACCTTTTCTGGAGACGATCCCATATGGGCCGGCAATCACGTCACAATCTTTTCTTAAACTCGCAACTCATATCGATCTCCAAAAATAGTTTGCTATTAAAAGCTATAGTTCTCTCAATCAATGGTTGAATTAAAAACACATTAAGGTGAAAGCTTCATCCAAAATATTATCTTGATAAGGTTCGTTGCAAAACACAATAAAACGTGCTATGTATGGCCAATGCATTTAACCTGAAAATACAGCATTTTTATCCTAATTTCGAATTGAATTATTGGCTGCGTTTTAGAAACAAAACCAATGATATATTATTTTTCTATTTAGATATAAGGTCGGGTTATTAAAAAAGGGTGTTCTTCAAACAAATACGATGTTCTGGTTCATAAAATGCAAGCCTTCGAAATAAAGCGGCCTTTAAATCAGCAGCAATAGACGTTTTTATTTCTCTATTGGCTACATGGAATTAACGTTCACCTTACCATCGACAGACTATTTTGATTGACGACACAAGAAAATAAGCATTTTCTTCAAGAATAAACGGAAAAAAACACATTTTAAATTCGATCCATTTAATTCCAGTAGGCACATCCGACTATCTTTGCCACTGAAGACACGCACGTCCTCTTGTCGTTCAAAATGAAACTCAATGGTCATAACAAAAGGTGGTCATTTTCTAGTCTGAAAGTTACATAACTAGGTCCAAAGAGTTGATGGTTTCTCCCTACAGTTCCCGCCTAGCTCCTTTTATAGGCCGCACGTGAAGTTATTTAGTCGAAGCCCCCAGAATGCCATTGGATGTTAGAATTAAGTTTTGTAGAATATGGGGGTAGGGATGGGTCGGGGTACCGTAAGCACCTCCCCTAGAAATGCAGCAAATAGCTCCCGTTTTCTTCTATGGGGTGGCTGCGCCCGCTGGGGGCTGGAGACGTGTTTCACGAAGCAGAGTCCTTGCATTGGCAGGCTGATGATGACACGTGCCTCCTCTTTACCACCCCCAGGCTCAAGCGTACCGCATTGGCATCGGTAACGAACAAGGAAAACCAACTGTGGAAGCGCTGCTGCAACCGTTATTATCAATAAACCAACTAAATATTAGAAATTGCAAAGCGCAATTTAGAGTAATCCTCTGCGTAATAAATAGTTTTCCTTCAGAAAAATCGTGTATCCAGATCGGACGTTTTCGTCGAGCTAAAGAAGAGAGTGCGTTATTAACAAGACGCAGAGACGGAGCGCCGACCTCTGACGGTGACATGAACCTGGGGATGATCAAGAAGTGGAGATGAACAACTGAACAACCATCAGGGCTTTATCAAACCACTGTTTGTACCATAGCCTCGTTTTATTCATGTACAGAAACACATCTGCAAACTAAAGTTGTTGACTATTTATTGTATTTGAATTAGAAGAAAAAAAACCCGTCACCGACTAGATAAACCAGACAGAGGAAGCAACAATGGCACATTTAATTCGAAGCAAGTTTCAAAATAAACTGTCAAATGCGGCAACTTCCATGTCGAATAAATCCACTGCGAAGGTGAGCGGGATGATGGCCAGGATGGGCTTCCAGGCCGCCACAGACGAGGAGGGACTGGGCTTCGCCGCATGCGATGATTTGGATTACGACCACCGGCAAGGACTGCAGATGGACATCATGAAATCGGATGAAATGGGTGGTGGAGACGCTGGAGAAGGGAGTGGAGAGGGTGGCATGGCTGGAGGAGAAGACGGAATGGCGACTGGGGACAGCCACTACCAGAGAGATGGCACCGGACCCCCGCCCTCCGGTTCTAAAGCCTCAGGTCTGGGCGAAGAAGAAAAATCACCAAAAATCACCGCTTGGGAAGCGGGCTGGAACGTCACCAATGCAATCCAGGTAAACACGCATTCAGATAACCAGATGAAACTTCATGGGTTTTGCTTGTGTCCTCTTCCCCTCATTCACTCCTGCATTCATTTTGTCGTGTTACCTGCCACAGCCAAAAGTGAAGAAATATACATAGCTTTTCCTTCAAACTGATTGCAACCACGAAATTAATTCTTGAAAACGGCACATGGAGATGGGTTACCGCAGTCGATATAGACAACCAATTAGACTACCAATGGTTCCGTGTGAAAAATAAAGAAGAAGAACGAGCGCATCTGACAGGATATTTCGTTTTGATCTAGGATTTAGAGATGAATTGGGCTATTTGAACACATCGATCATTTATGTGATTTGGATAGGTTCATAATGAGCGGGGGAAACGGAATGGCGTGCATGCTGTTAGAATAAGAAGATAACCGCTGGGCGTGAAACGTAATGTTTTGTTGTATTTCATTATATGAAGCCATACACATAGCCTAGAGAATAATGATCAAATATACTGAAATAGTCTAATTCCATGGAGGAGACCCATAGACTTTCATTTGACAAAAGAAAATGACGTACTGACCCATTGATGCAGTTTTACGCACGAGCCCTGGCTCTGTCGATCCGGCGCGCATTCAAGTAGCAGCTCTACTTTTGAAAGGATCTCCCCTTCAGATAACCATCTCATCAAGGTCATTAAGATATAGCCTAATCTATGCGGCTCTGTGCTTTTCTCGATAACCTTTCCGATACGTTATAGCCATTTTATAACGCACTTCACCATTACATTACGCGTGTCCATCACCTACAACCATGTAATATATGGTGACCGTTTAAATGTTAACATTTACTCGACAGTGTATTTCGTAATGATGTGTTGCTTTGTTCCTGTTTGGACCCCATAAAGAGCTTACGGTTGATCCTAATAAATACTTCAATGAGGCAAAAAAGTCCCCAAACCAAGCGCCGTCCCATCATACGTTATTCAGGCCATAGTCATCATCATGGCAGTCACCGTTACGTCTCCTTTAGAACGCCTTAATGACTTTAACACAATTAGCTGGAATGGGCACGCTCACAGCGAAATGGAATCCCCACCAGAACACATTGTATCCCCCATTGAATCATGTTACACATAGGATATATTATAATGCTTATAATACATGACTTTATGATCAACAAATACTACAAAAATATATATTCTAATCTGGAATTGGCCAACCCATGTTGTGTTTATTATGTCCATACCCATACTACAAACCCGTAGCTTTAAGCTATACTTTCATGTATATATAGCATATGTTTAGGCTTTATTAAAACGCATTAGTTATTACCAAGCAAAACCCACATTTTATATAGCCTATTGTATTGAATTTCCTGTGGACTGGTTATGCGTTGTTCCCATAGGCCAATCCATCTCCATGTTGTGTATTTTTGTGTTTTCAGGGGATGTTCGTTCTGGGTTTACCATACGCCATTCTCCACGGGGGCTACCTCGGACTGTTTCTCATTATTTTCGCCGCAGTGGTATGTTGCTACACGGGGAAAATCCTCATCGCCTGCCTGTACGAGGAGGACGAAGACGGTCAACTGGTGCGTGTGAGGGACACATACGTGGACATAGCCAACGCGTGTTGTCAGCCGAGGTTTCCATCTTTAGGTGGTCATATCGTGAATGTAGCCCAGATCATTGAGCTGGTAATGACGTGTATCCTGTACGTTGTTGTGAGCGGTAACCTGATGTACAACAGCTTTCCCACGCTTCCTATCTCTCAGAAGTCCTGGGCCATAGTGGCCACCGCCGCCCTGCTACCCTGCGCCTTCCTCAAGAACCTCAAGTCCGTCTCAAAATTCAGCTTGCTGTGCACTATCGCGCACTTCGTCATCAACATCCTGGTCATTGCCTACTGCCTCTCCAGAGCGCGAGACTGGGCCTGGGACAAAGTCAAATTCTACATCGATGTAAAGAAGTTTCCGATTTCTATTGGAATCATTGTGTTCAGTTACACCTCTCAGATTTTCCTTCCGTCGCTCGAGGGGAACATGCAGAAGCCCAGCGAGTTCCATTGCATGATGAACTGGACCCACATCGCCGCGTGTGTCCTCAAAGGCCTGTTCGCCCTCGTGGCCTACCTGACTTGGGCGGATGCCACCAAGGAGGTCATCACAGACAACCTGCCCTCAACCATCAGGGCTGTCGTAAACCTCTTCTTAGTGTCCAAAGCCTTACTGTCATACCCATTACCATTCTTCGCTGCAGTCGAGGTTTTGGAGAAATCCTTTTTTAATGAACAAGAACGCACGTGGTTCCCAAATTGCTACGGGGGCGATGGACGCCTGAAAGCGTGGGGCCTCACTCTCAGATGCAGCCTTGTGGTGTTCACGTTGCTCATGGCCATTTATGTACCGCATTTTGCCCTTCTCATGGGTCTAACCGGTAGCATGACGGGCGCGGGGCTGTGCTTTCTGCTCCCCAGCCTCTTCCACCTCAAGCTGCTATGGAGAAAGCTGCTATGGCACCACGTATTCTTTGATGTCGCTATATTTGTAATAGGAGGCATATGCGCTATCTCCGGTTTCATCCACTCAATGGAGGGACTCATAGAAGCTTATAAATATGGCATAGAAGATTAGCCAAGCAACAGTCTGCTGGATATAGATGTTACTGCACATCCATCTTAAAGTGAATAACTGAAATCACCACTGAGCGCAGTCAGCCCATGCTTACACAATTCATGCGAAATAAATGCGCGCACAGAATGCAGTGCACGCACACATTTTCGCGTGCTCATTACACCCTTGCATTGACACACACGCGTGCGCGCGCGGAGAGTGAGAGACACAAAAGTCACAAAACATGACACACGATATGGACAATTCAACTTGTAATGTATAGCCTAAATATGACTAAATGAATATCCATATGTTTCAGTGGAGTGAAGGTTTACAATAGTTCAATCGACCTAAACAAAATTGCTAAATGAGCAATGCGTCATTTCATCTCTCTATGGAGGTCTCGTGCCACCTGGAGAGCCATTTCATCTCTCTATGGAGGTCTCGTGCCACCTGGAGAGCCATTTCATCTCTCTATGGAGGTCTCGTGCCACCTGGAGAGCCATTTCATCTCTCTATGGAGGTCTCGTGCCACCTGGAGAGCCATTTCATCTCTCTATGGAGGTCTCGTGCCACCTGGAGAGCCATTTCATTTGACATTCACGTTTACATTCTTAGAAAAAAAAGCTTCTGGAGAGAACCAAAAAGGGTTCTATGCTTGCTTCATGTATGGCACAACTTAAGGTTCTATATAGAACCAACGTTGGTCTAGAACCCTATATGGAACCCAAGGGTTCTATGTTGAAAAACGTTTGGTTCCGTGGAGAAGAACCCCTGGGGGTTCTGATCAAAGAACCCTACAAAATGGTGCTATATAGAACCTTTCGGGGTGCTAAGCAATAAACCCCTTGTTGGTTCTTTCCAGAAGCGTTTATTATAGGGGTGCGTGTGGTTGTGGACTTTGACAATTCGACGGCATAATGTGACTAAATGGCACAAACGAAGCTGTACGTTTTGATATGTTGCCATTGTCTTCTTCTAAATTATTTGCAATATTTGAAATATTGTAATGTGGACCTATCATGATGACAACTAATATAATGGCAATAAAGTATATCACCAAGACAGAATAAATAGAATACTTTTGTTTGATTTATTTAACCTTTATTTAACAAGCAAGTAGGTTAAGAACAAACTATGATTTACAATGACGGCCTACACCTATACATATCATGGATTATGCCCATATAACGTGTTACTGAATATCTCAAATATCTTTACTGAGAAGTCATTATTCTCTCCAAGCGCTATAATGGAAACAGTATGATTATTATGGTGGTCTAATTACATGCACAGCTACTTTAACTATGCATTGAATGTATGATATTGAGACAGATAAGAAAATCATTCTGGAGTTGGAAGTTGGAAAAGAAAACGGTGATAACCAGAGTAAGGAAAGACGTGTTTTTGGATATTTGAATGAATAACCATTAGCCTACAACATATCGTTAGGCTTACACTTACCTGTCGCACATGACATTGTGAGGGGAAAAAACGGCAAATCCCCTTGAAGTCAAAAGCCAAATCGTTAGCGTTCGGAGAACGGCGTTTTAGGACCACAAGTTCCAAAGTTATTTGACCCATATTCGCCCTAGACAGAGGAAAATACTGTCGCGTCAGTAAGAACACCCAACCCACGTGGAATTCTGTCACTCTCAATTCGAAATTATCCCCTGTTTCACATTATGCATTTTAATTGTAAACTATTCATGCGATATTAATGTGAATAATTCGAGGTCCGGAATCAAGTGTCTGAATAACACACATATGAAGACATCATACAAAGAAGAACATGTCCATAAAGACATTTTTCATTCTGTGCAATCCAACGGGTCACGTGGAAATGTTATAAAACCGTATGTGTAGTGTTATTGTGGTTTCAAAAAGATGGAATGTAGCCTATATCTCATAAATCGTTATCATATACCGTGAAAATGAATATTAAAGAATAAAGAAATACGTGAAATTATATTGTATACATGTGTGTGGTTTTATGTGATGAAAACGAACACCGTGAGAAACATGTATTTTTTTTCTCTATAAATAGAATAAAATGTTTTAAAAATGTTGAAGAATACTTAGATTTTTTTTGCATATATACGATTAATAATAAAAAATACATGCATGGTTTTGTTTAATGATTCACGTTTGATGAGTGTTATTCCTGTGTAATAGCCACTCTGAATTACAGGAATTATGCAATTACATTCAAGACCAAAAAGGTAATGTTTCAGTTAATTAAATATGTGTTGTTTTGAAGCGCGCGCGAGTGAGAGCGGGAGAGAGAGGTTCACGTGAGCACTGCCAACAGTGAATGCAGGTGCACAAGTCACGTGTCGTAATTGTTACGGTTTGCTTCGATTAATGGTACATTTTAGCCAGTAATTGTCTATATTGACAGTAGCTTTTGCTATTGCTTGGAATAGCCTAGCCCTATATATCTAAAACGCTATATAGAATAAAGAAAATGGTAGCCTAAAGGATAATAGTTTAAGGTTATGTGCAGCTTGTAGGTCTAGTGCACTTTGGTTCCTCATGCTTGTATAAATTTAGTGGAATGAAGTTATAACAGACGGTATGCTGTTTGCCAGATTTTTTGCTGTGGGGCACAAGCAGATTAGGCCTGCCTGTTCATCGAACATGTGGGTTGCGTGTTTAAATAAAAAAAAGTTGCATCTGGACCGCAGGCCTATTTGGGAGGACCTGCACATCGTGCACAGTCCATCTCCATAAGGTTAACAATCTGTTGATGTAAATGCATATATGGGCATTGACAGAGGTCTACAGTAGCTCTTGACTACCTCAACCCAATCTGCACACTCTACAGCTGAAAGTAGGCTACTAAAAAATGATGAGATTAGAAAAGGGAGATGAGGTGTTGTTGTCTGACTACACTACAACACCAAAAGTATGTGGACACCTGCTCATCGAACGTCTCATTCTAATATCATGGGCATTAATATGGAGTTGGTCCCCCCTTTGCTGCTATAACAGCCTCCACTCTTCTGGGAAGGCTTTCCACTAGATGTTAGAACATTGCTGCTATAACAGCCTCCACTCTTCTGGGAAGGCTTTCCACTAGATGTTAGAACATTGCTGCTGTAACAGCCTTCCGCTCTTCTGGGAAGGCTTTCCACTAGATGTTGGAACATTGCTGTGGGGACTTCCATTCAGCCACAAGAGCATTAGTGAGGTCGGGCCCTGATGTTGGGCGATTAGGCCTGGCTTGCAGTCGGCGTCCCAATTCATCCCAAAGGCGTTAGATGGGGTTCAGGTCAGGGCTCTCTGCAGGCCAGTCAAGTTCTTCACACACCAATCTCGACTAACCATTTATGTATGGACCTCACTTAGTGCTTGGGGACATTGGCACGCAGAAACAGGGAAAGGACCTTCCCCAAACTGTTGCCACAACATTGGAAGCACAAAATTGTCTAGTGTCTCATTGTATGCTGTAGCCTTAAGATTTCCCTTCACTGGAACGAAGGGACCTGAACCACAGCCCTAGACCATTATTCCTCGTCCACCAAACTTAACAGTTGGCACTATGCTTTTGGGCAGGTAGCGTTCTCCTGGCATCAGTCAAACCAAGATTCGTCCATCAAACTGCCAGATGGTGAAGTGTAATGTATCACTCAGAGCGTGTTTCCAGCACTCCAGAGTCCAATGGCAGCGAGCTTTACACAACTCCAGCTGACACTTGGCATTGTGATCTTAGGCGTGTGTGCAAATCCTCAGCCACTTTAACAGCACTGACCAGGGCAGCTCTAGCAGGGCAGAAATCTGACCAATTGACTTGAAAAGGTGGCTTCACATGATGCCATGTTGATAGTTACTGAGCTCTTCAGCAAGGCCATTCTACTGCCAATGTCTATGGAGATTGCAATGGCTGTGTGCACAACTTCTGTGCGGCAGGTAGCCTTGTGGTTAGAGCTTTGGACTAATAACCGAAAAGGTTGCAAGATTGAATCCCCAACCTGACAAGGTAAACATGTCGTTCTGTCACTGAAGGCAGTTAACCCACTGTTCCTAGGCCATCATTGAAAGACTTAAACTTGCCTAGTTAAAAGGTTAAATATTATTTTTTTTAAATGGTCAGCGATGGGTGTAGCTAAAATAGCTGATTCCACTCATTTGAAGGGGTATACACGAATATATGAAAGTATTTGAGCTGAGAATCGAGATTCACAGAAATGACTAAAGGCAATTTTGCTACATTTATTTAGACTTCGGCTTACTTGCTTTTTCAAATTCACATCAGTGGAGGTATGGTTGATCGTCACTAGGTACAAAAAAATATATAAGGCATAACTGATATGAAATACTGGACAAAGGCCAAACACTAAATTCGTGACTCCAACGCTTAACTGGATTGTGTTAAGCGTTGAATGATCAACCATTTTAACGACACTGACACCTGAACGTAGAGGCGGCACAGGGAACGATTGAGTCTATTGCGTCGCTTACCGTCGAGCTATAAGTGGAACGTATAGCCAACCATGGCATAATTAGCCTGTGATTAAATACAAGTTGTGTTGCATAGTAAATAGTGAATGTAACGTACAGCCCAAATAGTCACATGAAAATGTGAAGTTGAAGCAAATTTATTTCTCCGGATCTATATGGCTGCTTCATTAGAATGAGTGGTACGCCATCTAGTGGCAATCAAGGGCTTTGCCATTACCAGTGAAAAGCGGTCTGGCTACTGTACTTGAATGATTTGAACAAAGTAACCTTAAATGTACTGTAGTTGTCCATATAACCTGTGCATTAGATTAGGCTAACTCAAACTAAAAATAACATTGCATAAATGAGCGATGCGTCACAGCAAGTTTGGCATTGTAACTTCCTATCCCTCATGAACAATACTACAACATGTCAAGCCAAAATATTTATTCAAGTAATGACAGTGAATTCCATAATATTCTCATAATTTTACTAACAAAACAGTAAAATATTTACAAATATAAAATGCCATAGAAGAGGCAGAAGTTACAGAAGGGCATCAAGATGCCAGACGACGACACAGTCAGAGCAGAAAGCCAAGTTATCCATAGCAGTGAGCAGTATAGTCAAGGCATTAAGCAAACGGCGTGTTCATTAGACAGCAAACTAAATAACCACTGAAAGCAGTCCAATAACGATGACTTTTGTTATGTGACCTGAATGAACACGACCGTGGCCACAGTACTGTGTAGGTGCTGGGAAACAGCCAACCAGGATTCATGAAAACACCATGCAACGGTCCTCATTTGTTTTGCTCTGGGCTGTGAGACATGGCGGTGGGCGTCTTGGTAGATTTCTCCACCACCCAGGGATGGGCCAAAACACCCTGGATAGGGAGCCTGTGGAGGGGGTTGTGCTTCAGCAGTTTGTCTATTAGGTCTCTGCTGCCGGCACTAACATGGACTGGATAAGTGAACTCCACCTGCAAGAAGCAGAGAAAGTCAGTTATGTTCTAGGTATATAACATAAACATGGTCAGTTTAAACCTAAACACATTTAGTCTGTACATGATCCATGCAGGAAATAAACACCACCTTGATGTTCCCAGTACCACGGCTTAAACTGGGTGAAAGATTCACATTTTGATAAAACTAGGCCAGTTGAATCAGTGTATGCATTAATGGAAAACTCCTGTCAACCAATAGCAAACAGCTAAATAAGAGACCAATTCACAGCCAGCGCTAATCTCTTACCAACTGAGCACCAGATGAAGTCATCTACACCGGTTGTTAACAAAGCATGTGACAAAAATACAATTTGATCTAAACGTAAACCAATAAGAGCAAAGCAGAATCAACGCGTACAACGGCTGGAAAATGTTATTTTCTCCCTAATTGTAAAGCAACACCAAAAGCTCTACATGAAATAACTTCAGTCGGTTCTGACCCGTGAGATCTTGCGATAGGTGTCCTCGTTGTTCTTCGTCTCAAATGGAGGGCGACCCACAAGGAACTCATAGCAGAGCACCCCCAGGCTCCACAGATCCACCTTCTCGTCATGGGTTCTGCCCTCAATCATCTCTGGAGGCAGGTAGTCCAGAGTTCCACACAAAGTTGACCTCCTGGACAGAGGGTGGAAGAAGAACATCAGGGTCTATTCAGTGAGCTGAAACATCAGGAATGAAGCAGATGGAAAACTAACAACGTCCCTATTCCACGTGACAATGCTTCTGGCCGCAAAAAGCAAACTCACTTCACATCAATGTCCTTACACAATCTCAAGATTGCAACTAAACTGTCAACAAGGGAGACTGACGGATGGAGGAGTTACCTTGAGGAGGGTGTATGCACCGACCAGCCAAAGTCTGCTATCTTCAGCTCCCCGTTGGCCCCCAGCAGCAGGTTCTCAGGCTTGATGTCCCGGTGGATGACTTTCTTAGAGTGGCAGTAGTTCAGTGCATCCGCCAGCTCCATGATGTACTGGAGAAACAGAACGGCTTCGATTTAGAAAGGTGTCCAAACGTCTGAGCCGCACAAAGATTTAGGAACAGCAGCCTCAGCACGTGATTTAAAGACGTTTCATATTTTCTCAGCTAACATGCAACTCATTTGATAATATAATCTGAAAAATACTTTTAGGGCATTTAGGACTACAAAGATCTGGCAAATCCAGCAATATATAAATAATAATAAATGCCATTTAGCTGACGCTTTTATCCAAAGCGACTTACAGTCATGTGTGCATACATTCTACGCATAGGTGGTCCCGGGAATCGAACCCACTACCCTGGCGTTACAAGCGCCATGCTCTACCAACTGAGCTACACAAGGACTCATTTGAATTCAAGTGATTGTAGGCTTTGAAGTGATTGAAAAGTGTCACGGTAGTGGAACGCTCAGGAAAGCAAAGATATTCAAGTTCATCTTGATATTTAGATCGCTGCAACTCAGTCCCCCGAGTGTCCTACAGACAAACAGAACAGCTGTGGTTGCAGACCTTAACGGCAGAATCATTGTGCAGGAATCTGCCCATGTCTAGCCTAAACCGTTAGGTCATAGTTCAGTTATGGTATTACTGGTGCCATGTTCATCATTATGCCCATCGCAGGCCACATTTCAAATAATTCCATAAACTAATAGTCACAGGCCAAACTATTCTCAAAGTAAAAAAAATATAAAATACAAATTCCTCTTACCGTGGCACTCCTTTGTTCATCAAAGCTTCCACATCTTTGCAGCTCACTGTACAGTTCCCCTTTAGGAGCAAACTCCAGGATGAGGTAAACACGAGCCGTGTCGTGGAAGTAACCATAAAGCCGCAGGATATTGGGGTGCCTGAGAGAGAATAGCTGAATTAATATCACGTTTTACAATACAGCTGATGTGTTACTCATCCACAGGACAAGCCTGGTGGCCAGAAAATATTTAATCCTATTACCCAACCACTCAGTGCTTTGTGTCTGTAGGACTGATTACTGTAAAGCTCAATTGTTGAAGAGCTTTATTAATTTTTAATGTTCCTTATGCCCCAACAAAAGTTGCCTAAAGCACTAAACAGAGCTGGCAGTGGCAACCACCAGTCAGTCCATCTGATTGTCAGCATTATCAGCACCCACCTGAGGTGTGACTGGATTTCCACTTCCCGCCGTAGCTGGTGCTCCACCCCGGCCTTCTCCAGCTGCTTCTTGAAGAGCACCTTGAGGGCCAGGATGAACATGGTCTGGCGCTCCCTGGCCAGGTACACGTTGCCAAACTTACCCTTCCCTAAGGGACGACCAATGTCAAAGTTCTCCAGGGCCCAGCGCTTCCTACAACAGGAAGATGAGCCGAGGCAGTTACACCATTGAAACCATCACAGTAACGAGGCAGATGTGTATTGCACCCATTCTACGGCAGTCACATTGGAACAGAGTCATAGCATCTGGTCTGCTGAGGTCAGATTCAACGTTCAGTCAACCACCTGCACTTACTTTGAAGAAGCAGTCGAGGATTCACTCTTGGTAGGTTTATCTGAACAAAGAAAACAATTGTAAGAGTGGACCAAGGAATAAGCTACCAAACCAATCTGACCGTTAGAAAATATTTGTTCTTACTTTGCGACTTCTCCTGCTTGGAATGTTCAGTGGCTCTGGCTGGCTCAGAACTTGGAGTCGAAGCGTTGGCGTGGTTCTTTGGCTGGCTCTGGGTTAGGGTCTGAACCTTTGGCTGGCTGGGGGTCTGGACAGGTTTGGGGGTCTGGGTTTGAGGTTGCCCTTTAACAGATTTGAGGCTCTGTATTTGAGACTGCGGTTTAGGCTGGGGTTGAACAGGATTCACATTCTGATAACCAGCTTGCGGTTGCGTGGTCTTGGTGTGTGGGACTGTGGTCTCCGGCTTCTGGGTCATGGATCGCTGGATACGCTGCGGCCCATTTGACGGCCCTAGAACGCGCTGGGCTGGTGTGGCGTAGGCCACAGGTTTGTGACCACTGGACGACTGGGACACGGGAACACGCTTCGGCCCATCACTGGTAAGCTAAACATATGGGGAGGGAAGGCGAGTACTATTAAGGCAGGACAACAGGAAATGACACTGCTTTATGAAACGCAAAGTAGTTTATTGCATGCTAGATATTGCAGTCAATGGTTTGGGTCAAGCCATGACACGTCCTGTTTAGGATGACGACAGTTTCCTGTTTCTTTGGTTACAGCAGTGCTAATGTAGCCTGGCCAATGAGTCCCACAAGGCCAGCCGCAACACATGTAGCAAGTTCAACTGAGCAGTGAACTACATGTTTTATTTAACTAGGCAAGTCAGTTAAGAACAAATTCTTATTTACAATGACGGCCTAAGAAGAGTGGGTTAACTGGTCTAAGAACAGTGGGTTAACTGGTCTAGGAACAGTGGGTTAACTGGTCTAGGAACAGTGGGTTAACTGGTCTAGGAACAGTGGGTTAACTGGTCTAGGAACAGTGGGTTAACTGGTCTAGGAACAGTGGGTTAACTGGTCTAGGAACAGTGGGTTAACTGGTCTAGGAACAGTGGGTTAACTGGTCTAGGAACAGTGGGTTAACTGGTCTAGGAACAGTGGGTTAACTGGTCTAGGAACAGTGGGTTAACTGGTCTAGGAACAGTGGGTTAACTGGTCTAGGAACAGTGGGTTAACTGGTCTAGGAACAGTGGGTTAACTGGTCTAGGAACAGTGGGTTAACTGGTCTAGGAACAGTGGGTTAACTGGTCTAGGAACAGTGGGTTAACTGGTCTAGGAACAGTGGGTTAACTGGTCTAGGAACAGTGGGTTAACTGGTCTAGGAACAGTGGGTTAACTGGTCTAGGAACAGTGGGTTAACTGGTCTAGGAACAGTGGGTTAACTGGTCTAGGAACAGTGGGTTAACTGGTCTAGGAACAGTGGGTTAACTGGTCTAGGAACAGTGGGTTAACTGGTCTAGGAACAGTGGGTTAACTGCCTTGTTCAGGGGGCAGAATGACAGATTTTTTTTACCTTGTCTGCTCAGTGATTCGATCTTGCAACCTTTCCTTTACTCGTCCAACGCTCTAACCACTAGGCTATCTGCAGCTAACATCATTAGCGTGGTGTTATTTGAACTAACTTCAACTCTAGGTAGAGTTTATAGTAGATAAGGGTATACTTATCCTACAGCCCCCTTCAATCATTCATGTGGTTCAATCCATTGATGTTACACAGTTGTGTATATTCCTACCAGAGGCCAATGTCAAAGATATCTATATAGCAACAGCTACTTCCCAGATATTTTCTGTACATTCCCAGACAAGTGATCATAGGTAACGTAAAATGAAGAGACGAATGTTGATATGCACATGCTATACTACATGGGTATTAATTAGCATCTATTGCCTATTGAGGGGCAGCAGGTAACCCTAGTGGTTAGAGCTTTGGGTCAGTAACAGAGGTTGCTGGATTGAATCCCCAGAAATCTGTTCTGCCCCTGAGCAAAGCAGTTAACCCACTGTTCCCCTGGCTCCAAAGACTTGGATGTCAGTTAAGGCAGCCCCTGTTCAGTTGAAGGTAAGTCAGTTGTACAACTGAAACTGTTCTTCCACATTAAAACAACCCCTCTGAATCAGAGGTGAGGGGGCTGTCTTAAGCAACATCAGCACCCAGGGGACAGTGGGTTAATTGCCCCGCTCAGAGGCATACATATTTTTTTTTACCTTGTTGCTGGATCAAATTCCTGAGCTGACCTTTCAGTTACTAGGCCAACACTAACCACTAGGCTACAAGGTACCCCCCTTTTCCCAGAAGTTTAGCTCACATGTCTTAATACTAAATTGGCATATTGTAGTGTAGTGCATGTTTATAACCCAGCACATTAGTTTCCAAATATTTTGAGTAAATGTCACTTTGTACTTTCCTTCCATAAATCAATTGTTGCCCAGCATGTTCCCATTAAGCACGATTTGCATTGAAACGCATTGGGATCGTGTGTTGACATCCCTAACACGCAGTGAACCTAAGCAGTCATGTATTTTCTTTAGATTTAATCTAGGTAAGATGCTCAAGCTACAGTTATGCCCTTAAGATTACAGTTTAGGGATTTCAAGGATAGAACCCCTACAAGTAGAGGACAAATTGGAATCGAGGGACAAGTTGACTATTGGACTACTCATGTGGTTAGGACATTGTCCTTCATTCGGGTGTTTCCCTTTTTTGGTCCAACTACCTTTGCAATACAACATCAGGCTTAAAACAAGTTTTACTAATTAACAGTACTGCAAATGTGAACCCACTTTCAAAATAATTTGTGCATGGCGTCTTAGACAGAGGGATAGTGAGGGTGCAGGGTTTTGAACCAACCAAGCAGTACCACACCTGATTCAACTAGTCAAGTCTACAGATATAAATTAGACACCCCTGTTATGAGTAATGTCACATAACAAACAGATATTTAATCATTTTAGATGTTAAGCTTAGATAAGAAATGAATCTTCAACATTTGGACATTTACATTGATTTATGGACGTGGGCCCTATTTGGAACACCCACAGGCTTTAACAGTAGTCGGTATCCGTTTAGCCCAGCCCTGAGTAGTCATTTCACCAAACATAAAGAGGTTGTAAGTAACTTCACATGAGATTAAGTTAATTATTTCAAATTCAGGCTGTATAAATTAGTAATGTCTAAACTTTGATTGGCTCCAATTCAGAGAGGTTGGGTTAAATGCAGAAGACCCATTTCAGTCATACAATTGACTGTAACCCCCTTTACCTACACTACTTTGGCATATAGCAGTGTTGCTTACTGTAGCTACACTTCAATGTAAAAAAAAAAATGGTGCAGTAGGCAATAAAACCCTTTATATTTCATCACCAAACCTGCATAATTCTCACTTGAAACATTCAGTTTTATACACCTAATTACACTTAAAAATGTGTGAGTCCAAAGTGACCTGTTCCTTCAATTTGTAGTCTGACATTTCAGATTAGAGTAACAATCTCACGAAGTTTGTTTGGATGTGAACTAGCAATTTATACATTTTAGTCAACTAAACAAGTCAGTTAAACACATTCAAAAAGTAACTTTCGTTAGCTAAGTAACATCGATTTCTTTCAATTGTATATTTAGTGCATCTCACTTCACACTGGAATGAGTTACTTGGTACCTTCTTGGTCAATTGTAGTTGGTTATTTTCAAAGAGTGGTTGACACACTGACCATTATTGGTTAGTTGGAATACGAACAACAGGATTGTCTTCATAACTAAAGTCACATCCTGTAGATGTCCATGACAAAGAGCTGGACCAGTGTTAACTACAATGCAGAACTGACCTTGTGTTCAGACACAGGCCTCTGAAGCTTCGAGTCCTTTGCCATCTTGAGTCTAGCGGCATCCATATTCTGTAGAAATATATATATTTTTTAAATGTGGTTAATACATTTAGCCAAGTTAGCCAAAAGAAAAATTAGCAAGCTAGCTAACATTGATAGCTAATGTTAGCAAGTTAGCTTCAGTAACATCCATATTTCATATTCGGTTTATGGGGTCTAAAACTTACCGAAATCTTAACTACGACGGTTAAAAAAAAACCAGCAGTGACTTCTCTCACGTCGTGTATTGACGAATATTGGACACCAAACCCCAATCTAGCAAACCGACTCAGGTCTGCACACTGATGCACCGGTTAGCCAACTCGTTACCGTTAACTAGCAAGTCAGCCAAACCAGATATTTCGACGCCAAGCGAAAGAAACCTCGTATAGTATTTCGATATTTGCTATCAGACCACGAGTTTATTAGCTATAGTAATAATTCATCTGGATAACTACCGTTTTAACCAAAAAAAAAAAATGCACATTGTACTCTAGTCAATCTCTCGCTAACTGCGTCTTGTTTAATTTCAAACATCCCTCTTTTAAATGCCTTTAAAAACTCTGAGGCCTGTGATTGGTTGACGGGCGACACTCTTCCAAATAACCATTGGCTAACACAGGTTTGGTCATAACGTTGTACTCGAAATGCAATCTGGGAATTTCAGTGGCAATGGTAATAATGAGATGGATTTCCACTTGTTACCACTAGGGGTGCACGACTCCAGGATTTTTGGAGTCGTACAGAGTCGACTCTTGCTCGACTCCCAAAACACGCTGAAACGGATGTGCACCCACATACACACCACCTCATTATTGTGGAGTCCTTTTAGGAAGATTACGACTGCGTTCTAGAGGACCGACATGAGCTTGATGTCTATTTATTCACTTACATTTATTTAACCTTTATTTAACTGGACAAGTCAGTTAAGAACAAATTTTTATTTACGATGACTGCCTACCAAACGCAAAAGACACCCTGTGGGGAAGGAGGCTGGGATTAAATATCGTGTAAATACCGGACAAAATACACATCACGACGAGACAACACAACACTACATAAAGAGAGAACTAATACAACAACATAGCATGGTAGCAACACAACGTGGTACGCAACACAGCCTATAAAATGACTATTTTATTGGAATATAGAAAGTGATGTTTTTATTTTATTTTACCTTTATTTAACCAGGCAAGTCAGTTAAGAACACATTCTTATTTTCAATGACGGCCTGGGAACAGTGGGTTAACGGCCTGTTCAGGGGAAGAATGACAGATTTGTACCTTGTCAACTCGGGGGTTTGAAATCGCAACCTTCCGGTTACCAGTCCAACGCTCTAACCACTAGGCTACCCCATGTTTAGAAAATATAAAATTTAATTGATATTTCTGATGTGCGCAGTCTTCACGGATACCATGGGATGATGCGCCGCACTCTAAACTGATAAACCGGTTATTTGCCATGTTCCGTGGCGATTTTAGCATGTAAATCTTGGTGGGGCAACGAAATTAAATAATATGGGATGCATGCCAGCATAGCCACTACACAACACTAAACAACACATTAATTGCACTATAACGGTTAGAGCCTATATAAAGATGTCCCAACAGCAGAGTCCCAACACCTTACCACTGCTACACCTGGCTATCTATCAGAGGAGCCTTGTCTGGCAGCAACAGTTAATTCAGCCTCATTTACTGCCTTTAAAAAAAATGATATGGCTGACAAATATGGTTTCTACTGACAATTGAGATGTACAAACTATGGCATAAGGGGATGACAAGCGAATAAGAGGCAATCAGTAATGTCAATTAAGACATTAATGAGCGAGCTAGGACAGATGTAGTCAATATAACTATTTCTTCAGCACTTTTGAAATGTACAGCGACAGAATTCAGAACATGGGCTGTTCTTACAGTGTTCTCCCTGTACACCAAGTCAGAACCTTAGGATAAATGAAGGGGGCATATAAAAAGACAATGAAAGCTCTTACAAAATGTGTTTTTTACATTTCTCTAAAACAGGTTACAGGCCACATGTGCACCACCAAGTCAGAACAGTAGGCAAAATTAAGAGGTGAAAATAGACCAAATTATTAGGGTGAGGCACATGGGCTGGTAACAGCTTACTACACAACATACACTTAGTGTTACTTTGTTACCTACAGTATAAATATCTCCCTGGCATATTACATCATTTATGCAGCTGCATACAAGACATTTTTAACTCACCTTGTTGTGCTCACTTGAACAGGAAGGTGGCACGGCGGTCCTTCGTGGGCAAATTTTGTCATAAAACTTTCATCAAAGACTGACATTCTCTGGATTTATGCTGCTTTCAAGACAACTGGGAACTCTGGGAGAGAGAGAAGCTTGAATCATGATGACGTAGCTCATTTTCCCCCAAGTTCCCAGTTGTCTTGAACTCACTAATGTCTGATTTTGCAGTTCCGAGTTAAGTTGTTTTGAGCGCGGCACTAATCATGCTTCACTGACATCAATGTTGAATGTTGATCATTATAAACTAGGAAAAGAGACCCTTAATCAAAGACTTGAGACCACAAAGCCACTCCACTGAATAGCAGGCTAATGATTGTTTTGCAATGCTTGCAGTTAGCCACAGACTCCTTCCAAACCACTTGTAGAATTTGCGATTTCCAACTTGTGTAATGTTAATGTCCAATGGCCGATGAGCACCGATACATTTTATCTATAATTTCTCTTGATATGACAAGGATTAAAAATGATTTTCCAGTAGATTGTCAACTTGATTCATGAGGACTGTTAGCTAAGATTTTGAAAGTATGATGTTGACATGATCAGTCCAATCAAACGTCATTTTATCTGTAGCCATTGACCTTGAGCCTTCTTGGAAGGGCACTTCTAGTGTAACTATGGCAGCACCCAAGGGGCTTGAATTTATTCAAGCTCTACCCTTAGACTTGGCGGTTTGCAGCCTTGGAAAGGAAAAGTACATCAATTAACTCAAGGATAGGATTTGGGCATTGGGTAATCTGATCCTAGAGCTGTGGTAGGGCATCTTCTGCCACCATCTCAACCTCTTTTCCCCCCCTAAAAAAAATGCAGGCATATTGGCTGCTCAAAATACACAGCTCTCAGAAAAGTGCAGACAGCTTTGCCATAAAACCCTATTCCACAAATCTTTGTCAAAGTAGAGAATTAAAATGTATGTAGCTACAATCATAGACATTTAAATTGCTTATCTGAGCTCAAACAACAAAATGTAAAAGCAAACATATTTTAGAGGACTTTTATTTATTTCACGTAAACCAACATGCCTGGTCTTCATTTCTGTTTGACCATTTGGAACTTGAGTTTACAGAAGCATTTTAATCCATTATGACTTCAGCACCAACTGAGTTTTATTGTTGTGCAGGTGTAGAGTTAAAGTTCTTTTATTCTAAATATGGGTAAAAAAATAAATATATTTTTTAAAAACACCCACAAAATTCCTCCTTACATGTTAGAACAAGCAACATGTCCCTTTGTTCTAACATCAGGTCATGTCAGAAGTCATTAACAAACCAGGAATATTTGACATTACCACTTTAAAGCATATTAGAACTGACTCTGGCACCATAACACAATTGTATTGAGAATGCAAACTGGCATGGTTTTTAGAATGCAAACTGGCATGGTTTTTAGAATGCAAACTGGCATGGTTTTTAGAATGCAAACTGGCATGGTTTTTGGAATGCACACATCACACGAAACTGACTGTAGCATCTTTCACCATAGACACAAGACAAAACATTCTGGTCAGGTTTGCACAGATTACACCTAGTCCTGGATTAAAAACACAATATATCAATAGTCCAGTGTTAAGCTTGATCTGCGTACAGGAAACCGTCCCTTAAGAGTTGGTAGCAGAGGCATTTGATCTCCTCAGGGTTATGATCTAGAATATATACTGGACATCCCAGGCTGTAAGTACCATTGTTTACAACCAAATTAAAAACACATTCATCTCTCTATATACATCAAATAAATAATATATTCTCTCCATACGTCAAACATAGCAGACATTTCCATAACAGACTGGAGGCTATAGCAGTACAGAACATTTAACCAAAACACTTATTTTATATTTAAATACTTAGTTTCACTCTTGGGAGAGAATGCAGAATATTACTGGAGGGCCTGGAGCATGACCCCTCTCTTCTGTACAGTATGTGCGCTAAAATGTATTCAGTGTTGGGGTCATAACACTCTAAGAACACAGACATTTTGTACTGGCAGAGGGTCAGACTTCTGAGGCACCGAAGAACAATCCATTAGTAATATTTAGTGAGGAATCGTACATTTCTTATCCGTTTCTTCTTCCCAAAGTCACATTTTACTCCTGCCCTTGTCAGTGATTTCACTCAATAAATATATGTCACTGTGAAGTATGAAAAACTCCAACCACGCCTTACCATGCTTAATTTAGATGCAGCTTTACGCAGGGAAGGTGGTATTAAAATGCAGCATGTTGAAACTGTTCTTGTTCTGTCTGTTATAGGTGATTGCATCCCCAGGATTTATTCAATAACCTCTGATCCGGTCTTAGCCTGGTCCCAGATCGGTTTGTGCTCTCTTGCCAACTCTGGCATCAGGCTAGCACAGTCCAACAAGATCGGTGCAGAACCAAGTTGTTACTCGCTGAACCTTCCTCTATATTTGACACGGTCCCTGAGGCTATAGTACTACTGCATGCTGATAACATGACCTGCTCTAGTCTCAAACTTGGGCACAGAGCAACTGAGAATATTTTAATTCTACTCCAACAGACACGGCGTTTGAGATGCTCCTCGCCTATAAAATGTTTAAAAAAATATATATACTAGGATTACCGTTGTTCCCTTAATTTCAGTTAGTACTTAAATAATAACAATAAATACAGTACTTGAATTGTAATCAAACTTGTAGATGTGATTCCTGTCCAGTTGATGAGAATCAGACCAGTCTAAAGGGAGGTGGAGTCTGTTCTGACGCAGGAGAAGAACAATGTCTCCAGGCTGGTCGCTGGGAACTTAGAGGTATCATTTCTCTGAAGTCATAGCAGCAGCCATGGGAGGCCTTATGGTGCCGCGGGCGGCAGCTGCCAGCTCTTCGATCTCTGCATTTAGCTTCCTGATCACCCACTCCATCGCCTCACGACCCTGATGGAGGAAGAGGAGACAAATTAGAAGTTGCATTTTTTATTTTAAAAGATATAAATGATCTCAGATTTCAAAAGGACATAGCCTGGTCCCGGATCTGGTTGTGTTGTATAGCTCTGATGGAAGTTGTCATGCCAAACACGAGCATAGGTGTAGGCTATACAGCACAAAGAGATCTGAGTCCAAGCTATCATGGACATCATTTTCAAACTACATGAAAATACAAGTGTTCCTCTAACCAGCCATCTGAGTAGGTGAGGTGAAGACAGAGATCACGTACCTTCCCTGCGTTTGCAGAGATGGTGCTAGCCATAACTCCCTCCAGGTAGCTACTCAGACTAACCCCTTTGACTGAGATGAGAGCTTCTTGAGTCAATATCGTCCTGCAGACAAGAGTGGAGAATTTGTCCAAAAAAATAATTATATATTCATGTAATGCATTTATCCTTTATTTAACCAGGGAAGTGACATTGGAGATCGAAATCTCCCATTTTAAGTAGCCCCTGATACACTGTAAGCATGGAACAAAGTTAGTAAAGCCTTCCTTGGTTTGACTGTACTTACTTCTCTGCGTCATCAGGATGTGGTCTGTATGTAAGCTTCTCATCCACTGACACCATGTTAGTGAATGTGATCTGCAGAGAGAATCATAGAGGCAGACAGCATTAGACACAGTCGGGGGTTTAATGGAATATACACATTCACTCTAAATTACTGTGAACTACACTGAACAAAAAATATAAACGCAACATGTAAAGTGTTGGTCACATGTTTCATGAGCTGAAATAAAATATCCCAGAAATGTTCCATATGCACAAAAAGCTTATTTCTCTTATTTTTGTGCACAAATTTGTTTACCTCCTTGTTAGAGAGCATTTCTCATTTGCCAAGACAATCCATCCACTTGACAGATGTGGCATATCAAGAAGCTGATTAAAAAGCATGATCACTACACAGGTGCACCTTGTGCTGGGGACAATAAAAGGCCACTCTGAAATGTGCAGTTTTGTCACAACACAATGCCACAGATGTTTTGAGGGAGCATGCAATTGTCATGCTGACTGTCGGAATGTCCACCAGAGCTGTTGCCAGAGAATTGAATGTTAATTTCTCTACCATAAACCGCCTCCAACGTTGTTTTAGAGAATTTGTCAGTACGTCCAACTGGCCTCAACTGCAGACCACGTGTAACCACGCCAGCCCAGGACCTCCGAATCAGTCTTCTTCACCTGCGGGATCGTCAGAACAGCATTTCTGTCTGTAATAAAGCCCTTTTGTGGGGAGAAACTCCTGATTAGCTGGGCCTGGCACCCCAGTGGGTGGGCCACCCCTGCCCAGTCATGTGAAATCCATAGATTAGTCAATTGAAATAAATTCATTAGGCCCTAATTTCCTTATATGAACTGTAACTCCGTAAAATCATAGAAATTGTTGTATGATGCGCTTATATTTTTGTTCAGTGCAGAACAAGGTAGACCTTCCATAAATATCAAACCATTTGGCTCATTACATTCAGGGTTCCTGAGTTCTCAGACACACCCATCTGCTATTGGAAATGAGACCAGGACAGCTTCCAGAGTTTCAGGTTCTTCAACACAGCATGTTATGTAAATGGTTACAGGTCTGGTCTTGTAACACATTAATGCAACTGCCAGGCTATAGGTCTACAACATGCCATCTAAGAAAGATATACACAGAGTGTACAAAACTTTAAGAACACCTTGGTAATATTGTGTTGCACCCCCACCTGGGAATGAGATTGTGAGAAACAGCTTCTATTGAGGCTAAATAAACAGTCACCACTATCCAGCCTCCACCAAGTAGCTTGCCCTGAACCTTAGACTGCTGCCATATGACGGGCCAATAACAAGAAAAGATTAATATGGGCAAAATAACACAGACACTGGACAGAGGAACTCTGCCTAGGCGGCCAGCATCCCGGAGTTGCCTCTTCATTGTTGACGTTGAGACGGGTGTTTTGTGGGTACTATTTAATTAAGCTGCCAGTTGACGACTTGTGAGGCATCTAGTTTGAGAAACAGACAGTCTAATGTACTTGTCCTCTTGCTCAGTTGTGCACCGGGGCCTCCCACTCTTCTTTCTATTCTGCTTAGAGACAGTTTGAGCTGTTCTGTGACGGGAGTAGTACACAGCGTTGTACGAGATCTTCAGTTCCTTGCCAATTTCTCGCATGGAATAGCCTTCATTTCTCAGAACAAGAATAGACTGATGAGTTTCAGAAGAAAGTTCTTTGTTTGTGGCCATTTTGAGCCTGTAATCGAACCCACAAATGCTGATGCTCCAGATACTCAACTAGTCTAAAGAAGGACAGTTGTAATGCTTCTTTAAATTAGAACAATTTTCAGCTGTGCTAACATAATTGCACAAGGGTTTTCTAATGATCAATTAACATTTTAAAATTATAAACTTGGATTAGCTAACAAAATGTGCATTTGAAACAGAGGAGTGATGTTTGCTGATAGGCATACAGAGGCCCACTAAGTAGATATTCCATTAAAAAAATCAGCCGTTTCCAACTACAATAGTCATTTACAACTTTAACAATGTCTACACTGTATTTCTGATCAATTTGATATTTAAAATGGACAAAATGTTTTGCTTTTCTTTCAAACACAAGGACATTTCTCAGTGACCCAAACTTTTGCAAGGTAGTGCACATGAACACTGGTAACTTTAATAATGTTTACATACTGTTTCCCACTTTATATGTATACTGAGTGTACAAAACATTAAGAACACCTTCCTAATATTGAGTTGCACCCCCCCACCCCCTTTGCCTTCAGAACAGCCTCAATTTGTCAGGGCATGGACTCTATAAGGTGTCGAAAGCTTTCCACAGGCATGCTGGCCCATTGTTGACTCCAATGCTTCCCACAGTTGTGTCAAGTTGGCTGAATGTCCTTTGGGTGGTGGACCATTCTTGATACACACGGGAAACTGTTGAGCGTGAAAAACCCAGCAGCGTTGCAGTTCTTGACACAAACCGGTGCGCCTGGCACCTACTACCATACCCTGTTCAAAGGCACTTCAATATTTCGTCTTGCCCATTCACTCTCTGAATGGCACACACAATCCATGTCTAAATTGTCTGAAGGCTTAAAAATCATTATTTAACCAGTCTCCTCCCCTTCATCTACTCTGAAGTGGATTTAACAGTTGACATCAATAAGGGATCATAGCTTATACCTGGTCAGTCTGTCATGGAAATAGCAGGTGTTCCTAATGTTAACTACACTCAGTGTATGTCTCAATGTCAATAAGTATTATATACAACATTATGCTGAAACCATAAAAAGTTTCAGAACTCACGTTTGAAGATTGAAGCTCGAATGTCTTTTCAATGGGGTCCACTACAGAATGCTCCTGGATGTAAGTGCACGTCTGTGTTCTGCCAATGATCTGGAAGGAGAGAGAGAACAGAACCCACATGATCAAAGCTCCAGACCCCGGCCCTGTTTAGTGTCATTCAAATGTCCTGACGGAGAGTCCATCCTGCACTGATCTCAACGGCCTAGCCAGTAGTAACGCATGTATCAGACGGTTTCCTTTGTGCACTAGCTAGGTATATAGGACATGTCTGTGGACAAGTCAGTGCTGGATCTAATAGATTGGTTCATCTGGTTTCTCAGTAATCTACTGTACACTTGGCCTACACTCAACAGTCCACTCATTTATAATATTGTTCTTTTCTAAAGGTCGGTCATATTTTGTCTCAGAGATTCTCCGACGATGTCAATAACCCGTGAGTGATTTTGACTGGTTTATGTGCTAGACTTTAAAAAATATATATATTTAAAGGAGTTAGCAGTGATATTAATAGCAATTTTGTGACCGCCTGCCCCAATCTACACAATTGCTATTAATATCACTGCTACCCAGACTTTTTGTGACCACGTGCCCCAATCTACACAAAGTCTGGGTAGTAGAGTTAATCTAGGATCACTTTTACCTTTCAGATCATAATAAATTAGATGTCCTGCCTGTTTGTCACTGTCTGGGGGTATCATCGGACGGAGCCACAGTCTCTCCCGACCCCTCTTGTCTCAGCCTCCAGTATTTATGCTGCAATAGTTTATGTCAGGGGGCTAGGGTCTGTCTGTTATATCTGGACTATTTATCCTGTCCCCTGTGTAAATTTAAGTACGCTCTCTCTAATTCTCTCTCTCAGAGGACCTGAGCCCCAGGACCATGCCTTAGGACTACCTGGCCTGATGACTCCTTGCTGTCCCCAGTCCACCTGGTCATACTGCTGCTCCAGTTTCAACTGTTCTGCCTGCGGCTATGGAACCCTGACCTGTTCACTGAAAGTGCTACCTTGTTCCAGACCTGCTGTTATCAACTCTAGAGACAGAAGGTGCGGTAGAGATACTCCGAGTGATCGGCTATGAAAAGCCAACTGACATTTACTCTTTTGAGGTGCTGACCTGTTGCACCCTCGACAACCACTGTGATTATTATTATTTGACCCTGCTGGTCATTTATGAACGTTTGAACATCTTGGCCATGTTCTGTTATAATCTCCACCCGGCACAGCCAGAAAGAAGAGGACTGGCCACCCCTCAGAGCCTGGTTCCTCTCTAGGTTTCTTCCTAGGTTCTGGCCTTTCTAGGGAGTTTTTCCTAGCCACCGTGCTTCTACACCTGCATTGCTTGCTGTTTGGGGTTTTAGGTTGGGTTTCTGTACAGCACTTTGTGACATCAGCTGATGTAAGAAGTGCTTTAGAAATACATTTGATTGATTGATTGATGTATATGGACATGGGGAATCTGATCCTAGATCAGCACTCCTACTATGAGAGGCTTTTTGAATTAAAGCCCAGGAGACAGTGTCCTGTCAATGATTTGGCCGGTGGAGGAGCAAGACTGTCAAAGGACTCTGCCGACCTTCCCTCCCAGGATCCTTATCAAAAGGCAGAGTTGAGTAGGCTCTCGTCACAGCACCAGTTTCTGGGGGCTAAGATTAAAGGACCAGGAAAGGGAGGATCACAGTGGTTAATGCTTCCATAGTACTAGACTATGGGTCAGATCAGAGCTCTGGAGATGACCTCATTTCAAAGGAAAAATAATAGGAATATTTGCCCCCCAAAAAACTGAAGAATAAGATGTGTATGAACAGTCATTTTAAAACTGAAGTTAGTCTACCTGGTCAATAAATGAAGATGAAATTAAATCGCCTAATCTTTTACAAATCCTTTGTAGTCATATAATAGTCGTAACTGTAATCTTGTGGCAATTTGCATATGCAGCAAAGAGTAAACTAATTACGGACAGTGTTTAATAGCTACACCAGAAAAGAACATGGTGATGAGACCGGAAACCATTCAAAGCAGCCCTGAGTAGGCCCCTCCTTCCACCTGTTACAGCAGGCCCCTCCTTCCACCTGTTACAGCAGGCCCCTCCTTCCACCTGTTACAGCAGGCCCCTCCTTCCACCTGTTACAGCAGGCCCCTCCTTCCACCTGTTACAGCAGGCCCCTCCTTCCACCTGTTACAGCAGGCCCCTCCTTCCACCTGTTACAGCAGGCCCCTCCTTCCACCTGTTACAGCAGGCCCCTCCTTCCACCTGTTACAGCAGGCCCCTCCTTCCACCTGTTACAGCAGGCCCCTCCTTCCACCTGTTACAGCAGGCCCCTCCTTCCACCTGTTACAGCAGGCCCCTCCTTCCACCTGTTACAGCAGGCCCCTCCTTCCACCTGTTACAGCAGGCCCCTCCTTCCACCTGTTACAGCAGGCCCCTCCTTCCACCTGTTACAGCAGGCCCCTCCTTCCACCTGTTACAGCAGGCCCCTCCTTCCACCTGTTACAGCAGGCCCCTCCTTCCACCTGTTACAGCAGGCCCCTCCTTCCACCTGTTACTGCAGGTCCCTCCTTCCACCTGTTACAGCAGGCCCCTCCTTCAACCTGTTACAGCAGGCCCCTGGCAGCATAGGTCGAGGTCTGCCTGTTGCATCACTGATAAGAGGGTTGTGTTTTAGAGGGACAGTTCTGTACTGAGCAGACAGGATTGTGTTTTATAGGGGTAGCTCTGTACTGAGCAGACAGGATTGTGTTTTATAGGGGTAGCTCTGTACTGCCAGGACAGGATACTAGGAACAGGAATGGTACCAGCCTGTTCAGGACAGCATGTGCCAGACATAGAGCAATGCAGTCTCGTGCTACGGCTAGCGGTGGGCAGCGAGCCTGCTACTCTTAACACCCCCAACCCCCCTACATCCAGGAATAGCACCCTACGGGCTGGGAGTATTGGGGGCCAAGGTCAACTACTGCATAATGGAAGAGGCATTGCCTGGCCTGACCCAGAGTGTGTGAGAATGTGTAACTGAGATATGGCTGTGAAGCTAGGCTATGAACTCGAGGAACACTGAAGCTGGGGGTACTAGGAGCAGTGTACCAGGTAGGAGTGTCAAACCATGACACCCCACAGTTTTTCCCCCTCACACAGCAGTTGAAAGGTTTTAAACAGCAGGTCAAAAGTCAAAAGATACAGTCTTGCTGTACTTTCATTTTATGAAGCTTGACGTATTTGCGCGATAAACATTTTATATTCTATTTCTAGGAATATTGCAGAGAAAATGCTGAACGAAAAGGCTAGTATGACACCCAGACTGCTTACTATTATGTTGCTAAAGTAGAATCTGCTGTGCTAGATCCTGTCTTTCATTCTGATCTATCTAGAGCCTGTATACCTCTACGTGTTTGAATTTCTATAAAAAAATAACAAAAACACTTACCGACTTGACGATGGAAGGCAGACCCCACTCAGCGCTCAGCAGCCGGTTGCTGTGCAGGCGTCCCCGTGTGTCCACACTACGGTCCAACACATCCACCCCAAACACACTGGGGTTCATGGGGTTGGGGTACTTCTGCATCGCAGCCTTGGTGACTGTGTCCCAAGGATGGCTGTGGAGGGGAGAAAGAGTTGATCAGCATTCAATTTATATTACGCACGGTTTTACTGATATCCACATGGCAGTCAGACACTGAAATGCATGGATAATAAGACACACACACACTTTAACATTTAAGTTGAAATCACAAGTGCAATTCATGACAATATGTATATTTATTTAAACACTTGTGGATGAAACAGGTGCCGTTTAGCGCTATGAACATTCGTCTATTTATGTGCCACAGCCTCTACGAGTTGATTATTATTCAACGATGCAGTGAGCAGGACAGGGGATAACATGCTCTGATAACAGGTAGGAAGGAAGTCTAAAACCTCACTGGTTTAATTCAACTCTGTCTACATAGCAGCGGAGTGTCATCCTTTTTAAACTGGTGCTTTGACTTGTAAAATAGCCTAAATGTATCCACGGATTGATTCTTCCTCGATGAAGAATCTAGGTTGCATTGGAGGAGGCAGAAGCCATGTGTTTGCGGTGTGACGCATCTCGGAGGCGCATCAACGACTAGAGGAAAGGTTGCTACTACAACGAGCTAACTGGTTACGCAATTCCGCTGCAATCTGACACTGACCGCTAGAAGCTGCGGAGTTAAAATATTCAGATGCTGTTTAACTGATACAAACTGCCAGGGTCAGGACTCTCACAATCATTGAAATAACTAGCTAGTTAACTTTTGCTGACTAAACCCAAATCCACATGGGATCCAAGTTACAAATCGTGAAGTTGAATTCTTAAGTCAGTTAATTCAAGACAAAATCGGATACTAAAGCGAAACAACACGAACAAATCAATGAATAGATAGAAATCTGGCTACTCACTTGAAAATATGTTCCGATGTCCAGATCTTCATGGTCGGTGAAATGGGGAGCTTAGGAGTGAATCAGCCGGTGATTGCAGTCACACTGTTGGGAAAACCGCCCACCTTCAGAAAAGACCCAGCGAAACCCCCCCCTCCACCACCTACGACGCGCAGTCATGGGACATATGTTTGTGTGGCGCACTTCCGCCGCATTCCCCTGCGTTGATTGACAGCGGTCGACAACGCACAGGCGAAGTGGAAAACAAAACGCACGCGCCTACTAGACAGGATGTTCTTCTGGCAGGCACAAGTTTTGGCATGTTGGCGTGTGCATGTTCTTTATATCAAACGCAAATGTGAATAACGTCCTATGAGGTAGACTTACTGTTGAATCCATTTTTATTCATTGAATAAATAAACACATTAATAGTAATGTTTTTCAATGATGATTTGCTTTCTCTCCTAAATAGGATCTCTATCCTCTAGCTCAGTGGTGTCAAACTCCTTCCATGGAGGATCTAGTGTCTGCAGGTTTTAGTTTTTTTCCTTTCAATTAAGACAGAGACAACCAGTGAATGGAGTTATTTACTCATTAGTGGCCTTAATTCATTGATCAAGTACAAGGGAGCAGCGTAAACACTGCCAACACTCGGCCCACCTTGGGGTGTGTTTGACACGTCCTCTAGACCATTCCACTTTCCACATAGGATCACAGTATAGTAAAAACAACTGGACAATGTTTACATTTATCCCCTTCAGTGAGGTTACATAACTAATCACTCAATGTGTGTCCAACCTGGATCGTGAGTAAACATGGTCTTGGATGTGGATGTGGAGCTACTGCAGAGCTGACTGAATGCTAGGTCATTATCCTCTGGTATGGATTATATCATTTCCTTCTAAGCTACATTCCTATCACATGAGGTTGGTTTGTGGCACCTTAATTGGGGAGAACGGGCTCGTGGTAATGGCTGGAGCGGAATAGTTGGAATGTTAGCAAATACATCAACACCATGGTGTTCATGGTTTCCATGGTGTTCATGGTTTCCATGGTGTTCATGGTGTCCATGGTTTCCATGGTGTTCATGGTTTCCATGGTGTTCATGGTTTCCATGGTGTTCATGGTTTCCATGGTGTTCATGGTTTCCACGGTTTCCATGGTTTCCATGTGTTTGATGCCATTCCGTTTGCTCCATTCCAGCCATTATTATGATCTGTCCTCCCCTCAGCAGCCTCCACTGAGGCTACATGGCCTTTAGTCCATAGATTAGTCTCTGTCTTCAGCTGTCCTCCCCTCAGCAGCCTCCACTGAGGCTACATGGCCTTTAGTCCATAGATTAGTCTCTGTCTTCAGCTGTCCTCCCCTCAGCAGCCTCCACTGAGGCTACATGGCCTTTAGTCCATAGATTAGTCTCTGTCTTCAGCTGTCCTCCCCTCAGCAGCCTCCACTGAGGCTACATGGCCTTTAGTCCATAGATTAGTCTCTGTCTTCAGCTGTCCTCCCCTCAGCAGCCTCCACTGAGGCTACATGGCCTTTAGTCCATAGATTAGTCTCTGTCTTCAGCTGTCCTCCCCTCAGCAGCCTCCACTGAAGCTACATGGCCTTTAGTCCATAGATTAGTCTCTGTCTTCAGCTGTCCTCCCCTCAGCAGCCTCCACTGAGGCTACATGGCCTTTAGTCCATAGATTAGTCTCTGTCTTCAGCTGTCCTCCCCTCAGCAGCCTCCACTGAGGCTACATGGCCTTTAGTCCATAGATTAGTCTCTGTCTTCAGCTGTCCTCCCCTCAGCAGCCTCCACTGAAGCTACATGGCCTTTAGTCCATAGATTAGTCTCTGTCTTCAGGTGCCACAGTTCATGGGTCTTTCAGCCTGATCTGAGCATATTATCACTGTACAAAAAGGGAAATTCCGCTGCCATGTCAAATGGTCTTATCAAGCTGGACAGAGACAGTCACAAGTAATCTCTCTCTGTCAGATGGGAGGAGTGGGAGGGAATTATGTGCCAACTGTCCTCACTGACGACTGAGTTCTAGCTACTGTATGTTGTTGTAGCGTTTATAGGGCTTTAAAACCAGGCCTAGGACGTTGTTCATTGACAATAATGTTTGAACTTGGAAGAACCCCACACAATAAGCACACAGAGAACTATTGTTATATTGGAGAATTTTAATAATATAATACAAATAGTTCACAATATCACACTGAAAACATTGCTAAAATTGCTGAGGCACAAAATAATTAACAAATAGAACATTATACTCCACTTTTAAATACAGCTTTTAAAAATTTGCATATGATCTCAATCAAGTTTGGGAAATCTGGTAGTCTACATTACAACATTGACATAATTTGTTATCTATATTTGTCAGACAGATTCTTTCCTGATCTATTCAGTTTCCTAAAAAACATCAAATAGGCCTACATCAGTATACCAATGTAGACAATTTACACTGAATTACCACCTCTCTATTACCACACTGTACATTTCATTAAACAGGCAATTATCCTGATATCTCCTTTGGACACTATGACTTCTGTAGCTCAGTTGGTAGAGCATGGCGCTTGTAACGCCAGGGTAGTGGGTTCGATTCCCGGGACCACCCATACGTAGAATGTATGCACACATGACTGTAAGTCGCTTTGGATAAAAGCGTCCGCTAAATGGCATATATTATTATTATTATGACTCAAATACTAGAGTAGGGCCAGAAGTTTTCCCTGACTTGACCTGGAAAAACCCTGGGCCCTTGTTATAAACTATCAGGAAAAACTCTTGTTGAAGCTTCCAGACACAGCCTTGTTGCTCAGAACCGAGAAGACAGTGACAATATGATTATTCCACACAACATATGATGCCACATCTACTCAGCTATAGTCTCAATGGTTTCAATAGTCTCTGTCACAGTCTCCATCGTCGTAACTTCCGTACTCTGAACTCTCGTTGCAGCCGGTGAAGCCGACTCTTCCTCAGCCCCCTCCTCGGGCCCCCAACCCTCCTCGTCAGCCTTGGCATCCTGGTACTGCTGGTACTCGGACACCAGGTCATTCAGATTGTTCTCTGCCTCTGTGAACTCCATCTCGTCCATGCCCTCGCCAGTGTACCAGTGCAGGAAGGCCTTGCGCCTGAACATGAGCGAGAACTGGTCTCCTACGCGACGGAAGATCTCCTGAATGGCCGTGTTGTTGCCAATGAAGGTGGAAGCCATTGTGAGCCCCCGAGGTGGGATGTCACATACGGATACTTTACAGTTGTGAGGGATCCAGTCCACAAAATAGTTGCTGTTCCTCTGTTGCATCATCAGCATCTGCTCGTCCACTTCCTTGGTGGACATCTTGCCACGGAACATCCCAGCCACGGTCAGATAGCGCCCTCTTCGGGGATCGCAGGCGGTCATCATATTACGGGCATCAAACATCTGCTGGGTGAGCTCGGGCACGGAGAGGGTGCGGTACTTCTGGCTGCCGCGAGCTGTGAGAGGTGCAAAGCCCGACATGAAGAAGTGGAGGCGAGGAAAGGGTACCATGTTGACAGCTAACTTCCGCAGATCGGCGTTGAGCTGGCCTGGGAACCTCAGGGAGGTCGTGACTCCGCTCATGGTCATGCACACCAGGTGGTTTAGGTCACCGTAGGTCGGGTTGGTGAGCTTCAACGTACGGAAGCAGATGTCATAGAGAGCCTCGTTGTCGATGCAGAAGGTCTCATCCGTGTTCTCTAGGAGCTGGTGGATGGACAGCGTGGCATTGTAGGGCTCCACCACGACGTCTGACACCTTGGGCGAGGGCAGGACACTGAAACTGGTCATGATGCGATCGGGGTACTCCTCACGGATCTTGTTGATGATGAGGGTGCCCATGCCGGACCCTGTCCCGCCACCTAGGGAGTGGACGAACTGGAAGCCCTGAAGGCAGTCGCATCCCTCGCTCTCCTGACGCACCCTGTCAATCACGGTGTCCACAAGCTCTGCCCCCTCTGTATAGTGGCCCTTGGCCCAGTTGTTCCCAGCACCAGAGTTTCCTATTCCATAGAAACCGGCAGAAACCATCATGTTAGTGCAACTAACTTACATTGTAAATAAGGAAGTTCTCCAGCGATTTCTGAACATTTACTGCGATATCCCAAGAAAAGTGATATATCCCAAATATAAATACAGTAAAATATGCACAACTGCAACCTTCAAGGTGTAGTGCATTCAATGAGTTGGTCTGATAGGAATCTGTGATGTCATCGGCCTCCCCCCTTGAGGAACAATAAAGGAACCTACACTGACCCGGACCACCTATTGAGATGTGCCTTTTGTGAAGTAAATCATGTGTTAAATGAGTCGAAAAGGAGACTGGAGTGCCACTTAAAATGTAAAAAAAGTGAAATATCCCTTTAAGATACAGTATGCATATTACAATAGTGTCAAAAGAGTATCATTATTGAGTTTCCATCATCATCAATAACTTTGATTAGATGTACCGTTTCTGTCATCAATAACTTTGATCAGATTACTCTCAGTTACTCTCACCATGTATAAAGTTATCTGGCCTGAAGAGAGCTCCTATGCGGCTACCCCTGACACTGTCCATGGTCCCTGGTTCTAGGTCAAGGAGCAGGCCCCGGGGAACATATTTACCACCTGGAAGAACAAATTAACATGTCATAAATTATTTGCATTTGGCCCACGATAATATATCTTGATAGTCCTGGGGACTGAAGAACGCTCTTCATTTTTCAATAATGTATCCATTTGTCTTACCATTTGCCTCGTTGAAGTAGACGTTGAGCCTCTCCAGCTGAAGAGGATCATCCCCCTCATACATTCCTGTAGCACTGATTCCATGCTCCTCGCTGATCACCTCCCAAAACTGTAAAGACATGATGGATAGATGTGAAGACATTGATACAAAAGTAAAGCTAAAACACAGAACCAGGGACAACTCAGCAGGTCAAAAGGCCAGGAAAACCTCAGGCTCTAATGATAACTCCCCCCGACCCCAACAGATGCCCCATTACACATATTATGAGGACGTGTGAGCCGTCCATAGTGGTGAACTGTAGCTAAAATCTAACACATCATACAGTTGCTCTTGCTTGTCCTCAGCAGCAGCCATGATAAACATGTCCCACCCTTCAATGTACCAGCCTTCTGCGACTTCCTTCTTATCTCTGAGCAGAGAGCCCTTTGGGGAACTCCCTGTCACTCACACTCAACAACCGCCACAGCAGGCAACGTGCCAGCACCCAATAACTTGCTCAATATACACTATTTCAAACATGAAATATATATATATATATATTATACTAAAGAGAATGCCAATTGGTTTACATGTATAGGTATGTTGTACTTTACTACTCTGAATAGTATATGAAAGGCATCAACATTATCATCAAGTAACATACCCTACTGTACCAGTTTCTAAGTCTCATTGCATGTAAATAAAATATATGTATTGTATTTTCAGTGGAAGTATATATACTGTATTTGCAGTGGAAGTATATATATATATATATATATATATATTGTATTTGCAGTAGAAGTATATATATTTTATTTCTAGTGGAAGTATGTATACTGCATTTGCATTTGAAGTATATATATATATATATATATAGTTTTTGCGGTAGTATAAATACTGTGATTGGAATCAAGATAAGCATAGAGCTAAAGCATTATAGTGTTTAAGAAACACATTTAATCCATCTGAATATAAAACAGTTCATTTTTCAACCTTTCAGTGAGTAAAAAAACAATTTAACCCATTTGAATATACAACATTTAATGTATCAACCCTTCTGTGAATAAAAAATACATTTAACACCTTCTTTGAATATAAAACTGTTAATTTATCAACCCTTCCGTAAATAAATAAAAATACTTTTAACCGCTTTGAATATAAAACTGTTAATTTATCAACCCTTCAGTAAATAAATAAAAATACTTTTAACCCCTTTGAATATAAAACTGTTAATTTATCAACCCTTCAGTGAATAAAAACACATTTAACTCATTTGAATAGTAAACAGTACATTTACCTTAGAGCCTATCTGGTTTCCACACTGTCCAATCTGTAGATGTACAATTTCACGCATGATGAGCGAGCTAGAGACTGCTAACACACAAGGGCATCTGACATGACACTGCCTCCTCACCAGGGTTTTATACTGCAGAGGGCATCTGATGACACTGCCTCCTCACCAGGGTTTTATACTGCAGAGGGCATCTGATGACACTGCCTCCTCACCAGGGTTTTATACTGCAGAGGGCATCTGATGACACTGCCTCCTCACCAGGGTTTTATACTGCAGAGGGCATCTGATGACACTGCCTCCTCACCAGACCACCAGGTCACAGCATGCACCCTGTAGTATCTTTTTGACTTTCATTTCATTTGCATTTAACACAGTTTGATTGAATGTTGATGTGCTGAACAAGTATGATGCTTCATCAAGTATAATATATGCAGCGCATTTGACTCTGGGGAAGCTCTCAAGCCTAAACGGTCCCCTAAATGGATATAACTAGTTTTGTACAATCTCATAAATACTTTATAAAAGTTTTAAACCTCTTATTGTTTGGCTGTAGATTGTGCACAGCGCCTTCGCTCCAATAGTTTGCAAAGGAAGGAGGAATCGGATATATATATATATATACATATATATATATATACACATCGTATATATATGGTACCCCAACCACAGTTGAGTGATCAAGGAGGAATGGGATGGTATATATATATATATATATATACACACACACACACACACACACACACACACACACACACACACACACACACACACACACACACACACACACACACACACACACACACACACACACACACACACACACACACACACACACACACACACACTACCGGTCAAAAGTTTTAGAACACCTACTCATTAAAGTGTTTTTCTTTCATTTTTACTATTTTCTACATTGTAGAATAATATTGATGACATCAGAACTATGAATGACACATATGGAATCATGTAGTAACCAAAAAAGTGTTAAACAAATCAAAATATATGTTATATTTGAGATTCTTTAAATAGCCACCCTTTGCCTTAATGACAACTTTGCACACTCTTGGCATTCTCTCAACCAGCTTCATGAGGTAGTCACCTGGAAAGCATTTAAATTATTAGGTGTGCCGCCTTAAAATTTTATTTGTGGTATTTCTTTCTTTCTCAATGCATTTGAGCTAATTAGTTGTGTTGTGACAAGGTAGGGGTGGTATACAGAAGATAGCCCTATTTGGTAAAAGACCAAGTCCATATTATGGCAAGAACAGCTCAAATAAGCAAAGAGAAACGGCATCATTACTTTAAGACATGAAGGTCAGTCAATACGTAAAATTTCAAGAACTTTGAAAGTTTCTTCAAGTGCAGTCGCAAAAACCATGAAGCGCTATGATGAAACTAGCTCTTATGAGGACCGCCACAGGAATGGAAGACCCAGAGTTACCTCTGCTGCAGAGGGTAAGTTCATTAGAGTTACCAGCCTCAGAAATTGCAGCCCAAATAAATGCTTCACAGAGTTCAAGTAACAGACACATCTCAACATCAGTGGAGACTGCAAGACTGCATGAATCATGCCTTCATGGTCAAATTGCTGCAAAGAAACCACTACTAAAGGACACCAATAAGAAGAAGAGACTTGCTTGGGCCAAGAAATACGAGCAATGGACATTAGACTGGTGGACATTTTACATTTACATTTAAGTCTGTCCTTTGGTCTGGAGTCCAAATTGGAGATTAGAACACTTAACCAGCATGGCTACCACAGCATTCTGCAGCGATACGCCATCCCATCTGGTTTGGGCTTAGTGGGACCATCATTTGTTTTTCAATAGGACAATGACCCAACACACCTCCAGGCTGTGTAAGGGCTATTTGATCAAGAAGGAGAGTGATGGAGTGCTGCATCAAGATGACCTGGCCTCCACAATCACCCGACCTCAACCAAATTGAGATGGTTTGGGATGAGTCGGACCGCCGTGTGAAGGAAAAGCAGCCAACAAGTGCTCAGCATATGTGGGAACTGTCTGGTTTGCTTAATACAAGGAACTTGATGTATAGTATTTACTTTTACTCAAGTATGACAATTTAGTATTTTTTTCTACCAATGTACTTAAGTACATTTAAAACCAGATACGTTTCTACTTTTACTCAAGTAGTATTTTATTGGGTGACTTTCTCTTTCACTTTTAGTCATTTTTCTTAATTTTTTCCCCCTAACCACTCCTTCCCTAATTGGAGTAAACAAATGTCACTCGAGTCATTTTCTATTAAAGGTATCTTAACTTTTACTCAAGTATGACAATTGAGCACTTTCTCCACCACTGCATAGGACGCCAACCACACTTGAGTGATAGAGTAAAGGAATGCATACAGTGTGTTATACAGGGCTTTAGGAAACTATTCAGACCCCTTCAATTTTCCACATTTTGTTACTTTACAGCCTTATTTTAAAATGGATTAAATCATTTTTTCCCTCATCAATCTATACACAATACCCGATGACAAAACAGAAACAGGTTTTTAGAAATGTTTGCAAATTTATAAAATATAAAACACGTTAAAGGACACCAATAAGAACAAGAGGCTTTCTTGGGCCAAGAAACGAGCAAAGGACATTAGATCTGTAGAGATCTGTCCTTTGGTCTGATGAGTCCAAATTTGTCATTTGTTGTTCAACCACTGTGTCTTTGTGAGAAGCAGAGTAGGTGAACAGATGATCTCCGCATGTGTATATTTTCCACCGTGAAGCATGGAGGAGGAGGTGTTATGACGTGGGGGTGCTTTGCTGGTGACACTGTCAGTGATTTATTTAGTACTCAAGGTAAACTTAACCAGCATGGCTACCACAACATTCTGCAGCGATACGCCATCCAATCTGGTTTGGGCTTAGTGGGACAATCATTTGTGTGACCCAACACATCTCCAAGCTGTGTAAGGGCTATTTGACCAAGGAGAGTGATGGTGCTGCATCAGATGACCTGGCCTCCACAATCACCCAACCTCAATCCGATTGAGATGAGTCGGACTGGAGAGTGAAGGAAAAGCAGCCAACAAGTGCTCAGCATATGTGGGAACTCTTTCAAAAGTGGTGGAAAAGCATTCCAGGTGAAGCTGGTTGAGAGAATGCTAAGAGGGTGCAAAGCTGTCAAAGCAATGGGTGGATCCTTTTAAGAATCTCAAACATAAAATATATTTTGATTTGTTTAACACTTTTTGGTTACGCCATGTGTTATGTAATAGTTTTGATATTTCCACTATTCTTCTACAATGATGAACATAGTCCAAATAAAGAAAAACCCTTGAATGTGTGTCCAAACTTTTGACTGGTACTGAACATAATCACTCAACTGTGGTTGGGGTCCAAGGAGGAAGTCAAGTTAAGCTGTGAGGCTGCCCGTCCTGTTCTCTCTGCTGCGTCTCAGATAACACCCACATCGGCTGTACTTCTAGCTTGTTGTGTCTATCTACAACAGTCAGACACTAGTCTGATCTGGGCCCACTACAGTAGGATACATATCATCTCTCTGTATGACCAGAAGGGGAAAGAAAAGCTAACAACGCCTTGACACATTTTGATGCCAGAAATGTTTCTGGAAAGTCTCTTCATTCATCCACCCCCCTCCCATGACACACACACCAAAGTGTAGATGAAGACATACTAACATTCAACCCTAACTTTAAATCTTGATTTAACTTTTTATTAATAATTGGGGAAATTGGTAACTTGTTTTTTTTTTAGACCAAAACAACAGTTTGGTAGGAGTGTTGTGTACAGACTGGTAAATAGTGGGCCAAAGCACTCAGAACACTCATAAGTATACATCCAAATGTCCAAATCTAACTGCATATATACACATTTCCCTGACCAAGAGAATAATAACATGTTATTCAATGTAACATCAGTGATTCTCAAAAATTGGCTGCATTTTCCCCATTCAATAACATACACTCAGATATTCACTGTGACTTGCTAAGAGAAGTCCCACAAACAGTTAGCTAACAGAACTGAACAGTTACATGTTAATTAAACTGTTCTGAACAGTAAACAGAACAATAGAAAGTGAGGTTCTGAACAGTAAAGTGAGGTTCTGTAGAGGATAGACTAAAAACAGAACTCCAGCCTCATTCAAAACAAACAGCTGTGTCATTATATCAAGGACACCTCTAAAAGTTCTCCAAATACAGGTCGTTTTGAAAAGTCACCCGTTAAATGTTAATTCACTATAATGCAGAGAAGCTGTAGGTGTTTAAACATTTCAGTTGGTAAGGAATGCTTTTAGGTGACTATAAATCAATCATTCAGCCACACTTTTCATTCAGATTTCTTTGGCCTAATGTAGCAAGTAGTGTAAATATAAGTTTGAGTTTGTATCCGGTTGTCCATGCATCTCAGTACTTAATAAACACACACGGGTGGTTTCTCAGACACAAATAAAGCCTAATACTGGACTACAAAACAAACTCAATGGAGAATCTCAATTGAAAATGCTTTTAAGTACAGGTTTAAGACTGAAACTGTCTCACAGTGAGTCTTATAGGCATGTTTAGTCACATAAGCATTTAGCTTCAAATCACACATTCTACACTCGGGGGGTGAGGTGGTCATATGTCAAATATGACAAGTCATAACTCAGAATATTGAGCCAATAATACCGTTGAAAATAAATATCAATATTTTTTTTTACAGAAAATGCACTTGAGCAAGGCATTGCTGGGTAATTCAATCTCGAGGTTGTTTTTTTCTGTATTTCTTTGCAGCCCCTCACAATCGTAATGAGTTAATGACATTTTACTAAATGTCTATTAAAGCAGCCTCCATTTTGGTATTTGATTCATTAGTGATGTGGTCCTAAAACATTTAGCATGTCAGCAATCAAGTTAAGATGTATAAATATCCAAATACATAAATAGAGCCGGTATGATGACAAATGGTTCATACTGGCTGTATTATTTAAGTACATCTTGAAACCTTCATTGCTGACATATTTTGGGACTACATTATCAATGGACTAATGAAACAACTAGCAAAATATACATTTTTTTGGGGTGGAGTTTTAAAACACAATGTTGTGAGCAGAAAGTGAAACTTCTCCCTCCAGATTCAGAGATGGGGACATCTGTGTGGGTTAATAAACATCAGACCAATAGCTAACATCTTGACAGGTGAGTCTCCAGGTACATGGTCAATCAGATATGAACGATAACATACCTAACAATGACACCAGTTGCACTGTGAGAGGATTTAAGAAACAATGTATTGAGGTCTGTGTCGTTTTCTAATCAATAAAAACAAAACATGGAGGTTGAGATGATGCATGGTTGAATGTCTAAATTACACATTTATATAGTTTAATGTACCTGTACTTTATTGGTCAAAACATGTAGCAAAAGTTACGTTCTCTCCATATCCCCCTTTGAGGGAAAATCCTGAAAACGAACAAATGGGATGTCATGTGACTTGAACACTGCACTACTATAGTGGCACGCAGAAAGGTTGATACAAGTTTGCATGAACCCCTGACCTCTAACCATCACCATCTCAAAGTAACTATGATTTTTAAAAACAAAGACTGCTCAAAACAAATCTATTTCACTCTTTGTACTACTCATCAGAATTGTATTCATTGCAAAACATTCACAAATGATAACTAAAATGTCAAAAGTTTATTTTCCTAATTATGCTATATTCTCTCCTTGAGATTTCATTCAGGGACTGGGTTAAACAAAAATATCTTTATATAAAATGAGAGGGCTCGTTTCCATTCCACCAAAATAACTGCATAAACAAGGAAGATACTGGCAGTAGTAACATTTGATTTGGCATAATTTAAAAAAGGTTTTCCATAAGCCATTGCACTCTAAGCCTGCCACCATGACAGCATTACAATGCATATACAAATGAAAAATGTTAGCTAATATTATAAGCTTTATTCATTAAGTATAAACTTTATTCATTAAGAAGTACAAAGAGTGAGACGGGAATGTTTCAGATAAAAACATATGAGTCATTAAACCACATGTAAACATCGTAGCTGTGTTTGTGGCTTTGCTCTTCTCTCCAACACTACATTTTAAAAATGAAAGACACTATAATAACAGTCCGAGAGGAGGGGTGGGGAGGGTCTGGGAGAAGCAGGAAGAGGGAGGGGGACTAGAGAAGTCATGTGGTTCTGAACTCTTTTCAGCCGGCGATTTTCTCTATCTCATCCAGATCGTCAGTGTCCAGCTTCTCGATCTTCTTATCTGTGTATGATTAGTGAGGATGAGGTCATCGTTAAGACAGTCACACTGCTGGGGACGGTTTTTCGGACATGATTTAGCCTAGTCCTGGACCAAAAAGCAAGCCCAAAGAAGAATCTCCATGGAAAGTGCTTTTGTAGTCCATACTAGGCTTGATCCTTGTCCGGGAAAACGGACCTCAAAGTTTGAAAATCATTTGGCAGGTAACAAATTTGATTTGAAAGGTCAATAAATAGCTGATTTATTCAGAGATCCTGACTTACTGAAGTGATCCTGGATCTTGTTGAGGACGTTCATGCTGAACCTGCTGTCCACCATGTTGATGGCCAATCCCCGCTTCCCAAAACGACCCGTGCGGCCAATCCGATGCAGGTAAGTCTCGTTGTCCGGGTTACCGTCTCTGTCCACCGGCAGGTCAAAGTTTATCACCACGGAAACCTGCTCCACATCAATACCTGGAGGGAGTGTTAAAATGGTCAGATTAGAAGAGGTGGATGGACAGACCAAACATAAAGTGAGTATACAACATATCCAATAATTACCCCGGTGAAGAACACTAAAAATAATTCAATGAAGAATACTGTATTAATATAAATGTCATCAGTCTACATCCATGTGAAGAAGAGTTGAACAGTTACTTTTGCATCACGAGGTAAAAAGGACCCTCTCCTTAACTTAAAACTCCTCAAGGATCAATAGGTATACCATTAACAAACACGATCAAAACCATGTGGAAACACTACACACTGGGCCTTTAAATAAAAGACCAATAGTTTGATTGGTTGAGTTACCTCTGGCACAGACGTTGGTGGTGACCAGGACCTTCTCCTTTCCGTCTCGGAAGCGGTCGATGACAGCAGCTCTCTGCTCCACCTGCATCTCCCCACTGAGCAGCGCCACCTGGTGGCCCTCCCGGGACAGCTCACCTGCCAACCACCCCGCCGTTTTCCTGGTCTGAGCGGGAAAGAGACAAGAAGGATAAAGTACACAGAGAGAAACACCACATCCCCAATCCACCCCCTAGCCACTGGAAACATCTCCCGTAGCTCCTAGTGTAGATCTGAGATGATTAAATAGATATCAGGCAACAACTTCTCATCTTGCCATGCTGTTTACATCCATTAACGTTATCAGATTTAACTCTTGACAGTTGGGAATGAAACATTTCCTCAACACTTATCTGTGGCTAAGTAACACAGTGTGCACTCACCGATATACAAATCCCCTTTACCAAACAACTTATTAAGGGGAATAACTCACATGACAGAAGATCATGGCCTGAGCGATGGTGATGGCTCCGTAGATGTTGCAGAGGGCCATGAACTTCTCCTCTTTGCTGTTACAGAGGACGTAGTACTGCTTAATGGTGTCCAGCGTCTCCTCCTCCCGTTTCAGCTTGATGATGTTGGGGTCTGGGACGATGCGCTGGGCAAAGTTCCACACCGTCTCCTCAAACGTGGCAGAGAACAGCAGCATCTGGCACTGTTTGGGGAGCATCCTGAGAGGGAGAAAAGGGGGTCATTGTTGTGGGTGGGTTTTTATAACTTTTAGTCTTCTCTCTCGCTCTCTGTTTCGGGAAGTTGGCTAAGGGGTCAATGTGTGTACCTCTGAATGCGTATACTCTGGTCCTGATGACCCTGTGTAGCGATCATGACGTCAGCTTCGTCCAGGACAAACACTTTGATCTTCTTGGGGTCGATGAACTTGAACTTCAGACACCAGTCCAGCATGGTGCCTGGCGTCCCTATCACAACCTGCTCCTGGAGCTGGGTACCTCTCTGCACTGGGGAGAGAAGAAGAGAGAACATTCCCCTTTTCACATTGTCCTGTTCACCAGTTACAACAACTGTGGTGGATGATTAACCTGGTCAGCTCATTGTCATAAAACAGTCATACCAGTGTTTCACACTCTGAAATACAGTCAAATCGGTTGAGACTTTAAAAAGGACTCCGTAGTAGACTTACGTTTGTTTCCTCTGATGGCGTAGACTAGTTTGACCTCTGAGTAGTGCTTCCCCATCTGCTCAATGACCTTTCCTGTCTGCAGGGCCAGCTCATAGGTAGGAGACACACAGAGAGCCTGGGAGAGGAGAGAGAGGTGTTATATAGCTCATAGGTAGGAGACACACAGAGAGCCTGGGAGAGGAGAGACGGAGCTTGGGAGAGGAGAGACGGAGCTTGGGAGAGGAGAGACGGAGCTTGGGAGAGGAGAGACGGAGCTTGGGAGAGGAGAGACGGAGCTTGGGAGAGGAGAGACGGAGCCTGGGAGAGGAGAGACGGAGCCTGGGAGAGGAGAGACGGAGCCTGGGAGAGGAGAGACGGAGCCTGGGAGAGGAGAGACGGAGCCTGGGAGAGGAGAGACAGAGAGCCTGGGAGAGGAGAGACAGAGAGCTTGGGAGAGGAGAGACGGAGCCTGGGAGAGGAGAGATGAAGGTGTTACATACCATCTCACCTGCTGATTACCTAAACATGCCATTAGGCACAAAACATGTAAAGGTCCTACCTGGACCCGGTACAAAAAAAACAAGCAAGCAGACAGTGTACCCTAATGAAATTGACCCCGAGAGGTCAAGGGTCAGGGCTCAACTCACCTGTGGGAACTTGTTGTTGGGATCAACATGACTGAGCATGGCCAGGACAAAGGCAGCAGTCTTCCCTGTCCCTGACTGAGACTGGGCTATCAGGTTCTGTGGGCTGGTAGCCACGAGAGCACGGGTCAGATCAACAGAGAGAAGGAGACAAGAAAGACCAAGCTTGATGATCTGGTAAAACTGTTTAATGGCCAATCAGATCAATGGAACAGTTTGATATCAGTTTAAATGGAGAAGAGCAAGACCAGACAGAGAGGATGTTGGGTATTACAGAGAGGTAGACTCTACACAGCATATCTTATGTCTATAAGCCTTCTGTCCAAACAAAACTAATCATCTCTAGTCTGTCAACCAGTTTGGGATTCAGGAAATTAATATTAACTTGATACAAAACGCTGAGAGATGTGTGTGACTGACGAAGAGGTATCAGGCATCTGGAAGTGTCTGAATTGAGCGATTGACTGAAGCGCTCTGTAAACTCACGGTTCAGCGAGCATCATGGGTAATGCGTTCTCTTGGATTTTAGAGGGTCGGTTGAAGCCCATGGCGTACACTCCCTGGAGCAGCTGAGGTTTACTGTGGGGACAGGGAGGGAAACAGGAGTATTAAGGGGACATTTTTTAAATTCAAAACAAAAGAAAGATATGGACACAAAGCCAGGGGCACAGAGCACATTACATGTGCCAACAGCAAAACAGATTCTGTTCAAAACTTGTCATTTTAGTTCAACAACATTCATACCACCTTGGGCACTCTTAAAAATTCATAGACAGCTCATAGACTTTATAGACAGGACATAGACTTTATAGACAGGACATAGACTTTATAGACAGGACATAGACTTTATAGACAGCTCATAGACTTTATAGACAGGACATAGACTTTATAGACAGGACATAGACTTTATAGACAGGACATAGACTTTATAGACAGCTCATAGACTTTATAGACAGGACATAGACTTTATAGACAGGACATAGACTTTATAGACAGGACATAGAACTTACAGCCGTAGTTCCTCGAAGGATTTGACAGAGTAAAGTGGAGAGTTGGGATCCCTCTGTAGAACTTCTACTTGATTGGTTGTGTTCACTAGATTACTGCGTATCAACTTATTCAATAACGACTGTGCCGCCTTGTCATCTGAAAACAGTCACATTTGTATTTATTATGGATCCCCATTCGCCAAAGCAGCAGCTATTCTTCCTGGTGTCAAAATGAAGGCAGTTTATACCATTTTTAAACATTACAATACATTCACAGATTTCACAACACAGTGTGTGCCCCCAGGCCGCTACTCCACCACTACCACATATAGTACTAAATCCATGTGTATGTATAGTGCGTATGTTATCTTGTGTGTGTGTGTGTGTGTGTGTGTGTGTGTGTGTGTGTGCATCTGTGCCAAAGTTTGTGTTGCTTCACAGTCCCGCTGTTCCATAAGGTGTTTTTAAAAAATCGAATTTTACTGCTTGCGTCAGTTAATTGATGTGGAATAGAGTTCCATGTAGTCATGGCTCTATGTAGTACTGTGGAATAGAGTTCCATGTAGTCATGGCTCTATGTAGTACTGTGGAATAGAGTTCCATGTGGTCATGGCTCTATGTAGTACTGTGGAATAGAGTTCCATGTAGTCATGGCTCTATGTAGTACTGTGGAATAGAGTTCTATGTAGTCATGGCTCTATGTAGTACTGTGGAATAGAGTTCTATGTAGTCATGGCTCTATGTAGTATTGTGGAATAGAGTTCCATGTAGTCATGGCTCTATGTAGTACTGTGGAATAGAGTTCCATGTAGTCATGGCTCTATGTAGTACTGTGGAATAGAGTTCCATGTAGTCATGGCTCTATGTAGTACTGTGGAATAGAGTTCCATGTAGTCATGGCTCTATGTAGTACTGTGGAATAGAGTTCCATGTAGTCATGGCTCTATGTAGTACTGTGGAATAGAGTTCCATGTAGTCATGGCTCTATGTAGTACTGTGGAATAGAGTTCCATGTAGTCATGGCTCTATGTAGTACTGTGGAATAGAGTTCCATGTAGTCATGGCTCTATGTAGTACTGTGGAATAGAGTTCCATGTAGTCATGGCTCTATGTAGTACTGTGGAATAGAGTTCTATGTAGTCATGGCTCTATGTAGTACTGTGGAATAGAGTTCCATGTAGTCATGGCTCTATGTAGTACTGTGGAATAGAGTTCCATGTAGTCATGGCTCTATGTAGTACTGTGGAATAGAGTTCCATGTAGTCATGGCTCTATGTAGTACTGTGGAATAGAGTTCCATGTAGTCATGGCTCTATGTAGTACTGTGGAATAGAGTTCCATGTAGTCATGGCTCTATGTAGTACTGTGGAATAGAGTTCCATGTAGTCATGGCTCTATGTAGTACTGTGGAATAGAGTTCCATGTGGTCATGGCTCTATGTAGTACTGTGGAATAGAGTTCCATGTAGTCATGGCTCTATGTAGTACTGTGGAATAGAGTTCCATGTAGTCATGGCTCTATGTAGTACTGTGGAATAGAGTTCTATGTGGTCATGGCTCTATGTAGTACTGTGGAATAGAGTTCCATGTAGTCATGGCTCTATGTAGTACTGTGGAATAGAGTTCCATGTAGTCATGGCTCTATGTAGTACTGTGGAATAGAGTTCTATGTGGTCATGGCTCTATGTAGTACTGTGGAATAGAGTTCCATGTAGTCATGGCTCTATGTAGTACTGTGGAATAGAGTTCCATGTAGTCATGGCTCTATGTAGTACTGTGGAATAGAGTTCCATGTAGTCATGGCTCTATGTAGTACTGTGGAATAGAGTTCTATGTGGTCATGGCTCTATGTAGTACTGTGGAATAGAGTTCTATGTGGTCATGGCTCTATGTAGTACTGTGGAATAGAGTTCTATGTGGTCATGGCTCTATGTAGTACTGTGGAATAGAGTTCTATGTAGTCATGGCTCTATGTAGTACTGTGGAATAGAGTTCTATGTAGTCATGGCTCTATGTAGTACTGTGGAATAGAGTTCTATGTAGTCATGGCTCTATGTAGTACTGTGGAATAGAGTTCTATGTAGTCATGGCTCTATGTAGTACTGTGGAATAGAGTTCTATGTAGTCATGGCTCTATGTAATGCTTAAGTATATTAGATCAATTCAATTTACTTTTGATACTTAAGTATATTTCAAAACCAAATACTTTGACTTTTACTCAAGTAAGTATTTTACTGGGTGACTTTCACTTGAGTCATTTACTATTAAGATGTCTTTACTTTTACTCAAGACAGACAATTTTGTACTGTCTCCACCACTGTGGTCATCCCATGTTGTGTTGTTTGCCTGATAGTAAACACCTTTATCATCCTCCTCCCCTGTTTTGTCTCCCTCTCCTCCTCCGGTCTTTGCAGGCGTTGTAGCGCTGGCGGCTGCTGCGTTTGTCGACGTCGTTGTTGTTGTTGTTGCTGTCGTCGCCAATGCAGCACTGGCAGTACCTGAGGGTACCATATGGTATTTGTTAGCCTGTGGCATCTCAGAACAAGTTGACACTTTTTTTTCAATTAAACATTTTGTTTTCACCCAAACTAGTTAACAAGAACTGATTCACAAATGTAAGTTGTAATCCTTCAGATCATGTGTTATGCTAAACCACACAGCCTGTTTATAAAATAGGCAACATGGGATAACTTCTCTTACCATTTTCCTCGGGCTTGTCTTTGATTTGTAGGCTACCAATCTAGGAAATATAAACAAGCATAATATGGTTTTTAGGATGTCCAGGAATGTTTTTAAACGGGTCATTTCTGGGTAAGGCTGCACAAATTGGAGTGGGTGAACATGTTAGGATCTTCCTCCCTGGACAGATGCCATTTCTTTACCACGTCCAAAGTCGTGACAAGAAATATATTAAATCGGGTTTAAAGCTAACGAGATATAAATTGTATGTAACAGAGAACGTGCATACAATGCAATGAAAACAATGCAATGAAAAATATTAAAATGGTTAGCTGATCTGGCTAGCCAAGTTAGCAAAGTAACGTTAACTAAACGTTTGATTGATAACTTGACTAGTTAATTAGTTAACTAACGTTAGCCAAACTAGCTAGTTACAGTAGTCATTATGATGTGAACGATAATACGGTCGAGGGGGGGTCATGCATGTGCTGTGGATTGATTTCAATATCGGTCAACTATTTAACTAGTTAATTCATGTCATTTGCTATTATTGAACAGAATCGATAGTTAACGTTAACCAGCCGAAGCAAAGGCCCAATATGACCCGACAAAAAAAAAAAACCCACTTCGCCAAAGAGCAGTTCGACTGGCGCTTAACGTTACCGATTCCGCCGCGGCTTCTTGCTCGTCCACAGCCTGGGCCCAGGAGTCGGTTGACATGATGTCCGCAGTTATTAGGTCAGTCTCGTTCTCTTATCACACCACCTGGTTCCCGGTAGCTTCAACACCAACCTGATAACCGAGATAGGAACCCTAACAAAGTGTTTCCGAAGTCTGAAAATAGACTAATATTACAATGGCATGAAGAAATAGGCTACGGAGTTCACCAGTGCGTCCGTAAAAAGGTCCCGGTGTAGAAATTGAGACAAGAGCAAAACAGTTCCTCCCAGATGGCACAACAAAAGTGCATTCAAATATAACGTTGCCGTATTGGATTAGCTAATTCTGTATTAGTGCATTTAATCCAAAAAATAGCCTGCATGGATGAAATTATTGTTGTTCCGCTAGGGTTCGCACATGTTCTCCCTGAGTATTGCAGATGGATAAAATAATGTATTTGTGGTAAAATATCAGTTTATCACAATATGTATTTAGTACTTTACGCAGCCTCTAGATGGAGCCTTACACATTCTGTCTTCATAACTGAAATAGAGGTTGCATTTAAGACATTTTAGGGAACAGTTTGTGACTACTTGCAGTAAAGACTACACCAGTATGAATCCATACCTATACCGAGGTTATACAACCCGATATTTCCAAGGGACTGACAGACTGTCTATTTATTGATCAGATTCAGCGTCCATTAAACCTACAGAGACCCAGAGGTCACCTCTCTGAAGCCTGTCTTCACTGATGCTACTGCTGCTGCTTCATTACATGCCTAATTGATTTCACACCTTTGCTTGGTCTAGTTCCGCTGGGATGGATGGATGGATGGAGAGAGAGAGACAGGGAGAGGGAGAAAGAGAGACAGGGAGAGGGAGAAAGAGAGACAGAGAGAGTGAGAGAGAGACAGAGAGAGGAGAGGGAGAAAGAAAGAGGTGAGGGAGAAAGAGAGAGGAGAGAGAGACAGAGAGGGGGATAAAAAGAGAGGAGAGAGACAGAGAGAGTGAGAGAGGAGAGAGACATAGAGAGGGAGAAAGCGAGAGGAGAGGGAGACAGTAAGAGATTAGAATACTATATTGGTCAGTGTTGATGGTGATCATCAGTGTATGTTGAGTTATAGGAAGAGAGGCAGGGGGTCTGGGTCCTTTAGTTTGGAGATACATTTGGCTTAAAAGGGAGTCTGAGTTTATTGTTGCCAAACTGCGGCTGCGCTAGATGAGGTATCCATGGCAACCAAAAGTGTAAAATTAAGGTTTCAGTTGACCCGAGAATTTTAGGAGGAGGCAAAGAACAAGGGCTACCTGTTATCACACCAATGAGACTCTATGGAACGCATTGAGCACAGATAAGAAGACCGTAGATGTTGTCTGGAATGGATAATGGGAGTAGACTGTGTGTGTGTGTGTGTGTGTGTGTGTGTGTGTGTGTGTGTGTGTGTGCGTGCGTGCGTGCGTGCGTGCGTGCGTGCGTGCGTGCGTGTGTGTGCGTGCGTGTGTGTGTGTGTGTGTACTATACTGAGTATAAAAAACATTAAGACCACCTAAAGTAGTTGGGGCATGGACTCTACAATGTGTCGTAAGTGTTCCACAGGGGTGTTGACTCCAATGCTTTCCACAGTTGTGTCAAGTTGGCTGGATGTCCTTTGGGTGGTGGACCATTCTTGATATACACAGGAAACTGTTGAGCGTGTAAAATCCAGCAGTGTTGCCATTCTTGACACAAACCAATATGCCTGGCCAGTGTTGTAGGTCAATATGCCTGGCCAGTGTTGTAGGTCAATATGCCTGGCCAGTGTTGTAGGTCAATATGCCTGGCCAGTGTTGTAGGTCAATATGCCTGGCCAGTGTTGTAGGTCAATATGCCTGGCCAGTGTTGTAGGTCAATATGCCTGGCCAGTGTTGTAGGTCAATATGCCTGGCCAGTGTTGTAGGTCAATATGCCTGGCCAGTGTTGTAGGTCAATATGCCTGGCCAGTGTTGTAGGTCAATATGCCTGGCCAGTGTTGTAGGTCAATATGCCTGGCCAGTGTTGTAGGTCAATATGCCTGGCCAGTGTTGTAGGTCAAAATGCCTGGCCAGTGTTGTAGGTCAATATGCCTGGCCAGTGTTGTAGGTCAATATGCCTGGCCAGTATTGTAGGTCAATATGCCTGGCCAGTGTTGTAGGTCAATATGCCTGGCCAGTGTTGTAGGTCAATATGCCTGGCCAGTGTTGTAGGTCAATATGCCTGGCCAGTGTTGTAGGTCAATATGCCTGGCCAGTGTTGTAGGTCAATATGCCTGACCAGTGTTGTAGGTCAATATGCCTGGCCAGTATTGAAGGTCAATATGCATGGCCAGTGTTGTAGGTCAATATGCCTGGCAAGTGTTGTAGGTCAATATGCCTGGCCGGTGTTGTAGGTCAATATGCCTGGCCGGTGTTGTAGGTCAATATGCCTGGCCGGTGTTGTAGGTCAATATGCCTGGCCGGTGTTGTAGGTCAATATGCCTGGCCGGTGTTGTAGGTCAATATGCCTGGCCGGTGTTGTAGGTCAATATGCCTGGCCGGTGTTGTAGGTCAATATGCCTGGCCGGTGTTGTAGGTCAATATGCCTGGCCGGTGTTGTAGGTCAATATGCCTGGCCGGTGTTGTAGGTCAATATGCCTGGCCAGTGTTGTAGGTCAATATGCCTGGCCAGTGTTGTAGGTCAATATGCCTGGCCAGTGTTGTAGGTCAATATGCCTGGCCAGTGTTGTAGGTCAATATGCCTGGCCAGTGTTGTAGGTCAATATGCCTGGCCAGTGTTGTAGGTCAATATGCCTGGCCAGTGTTGTAGGTCAATATGCCTGGCCAGTGTTGTAGGTCAATATGCCTGGCCAGTGTTGTAGGTCAATATGCCTGGCCAGTGTTGTAGGTCAATATGCCTGGCCAGTGTTGTAGGTCAATATGCCTGGCCAGTGTTGTAGGTCAATATGCCTGGCCAGTGTTGTAGGTCAATATGCCTGGCCAGTGTTGTAGGTCAATATGCCTGGCCAGTGTTGTAGGTCAATATGCCTGGCCAGTGTTGTAGGTCAATATGCCTGGCCAGTGTTGTAGGTCAATATGCCTGGCCAGTGTTGTAGGTCAATATGCCTGGCCAGTGTTGTAGGTCAATATGCCTGGCCAGTGTTGTAGGTCAATATGCCTGGCCAGTGTTGTAGGTCAATATGCCTGGCCAGTGTTGTAGGTCAATATGCCTGGCCAGTATTGTATCAATATGCCTGGCCAGTGTTGTAGGTCAATATGCCTGGCCAGTGTTGTAGGTCAATATGCCTGGCCAGTGTTGTAGGTCAATATGCCTGGCCAGTGTTGTAGGTCAATATGCCTGGCCAGTGTTGTAGGTCAATATGCCTGGCCAGTGTTGTAGGTCAATATGCCTGGCCAGTGTTGTAGGTCAATATGCCTGGCCAGTGTTGTAGGTCAATATGCCTGGCAAGTGTTGTAGGTCAATATGCCTGGCCAGTGTTGTAGGTCAATATGCCTGGCCAGTGTTGTAGGTCAATATGCCTGGCCAGTGTTGTAGGTCAATATGCCTGGCCGGTGTTGTAGGTCAATATGCCTGGCCGGTGTTGTAGGTCAATATGCCTGGCCGGTGTTGTAGGTCAATATGCCTGGCCAGTGTTGTAGGTCAATATGCCTGGCCGGTGTTGTAGGTCAATATGCCTGGCCGGTGTTGTAGGTCAATATGCCTGGCCGGTGTTGTAGGTCAATATGCCTGGCCGGTGTTGTAGGTCAATATGCCTGGCCAGTGTTGTAGGTCAATATGCCTGGCCAGTGTTGTAGGTCAATATGCCTGGCCAGTGTTGTAGGTCAATATGCCTGGCCAGTGTTGTAGGTCAATATGCCTGGCCAGTGTTGTAGGTCAATATGCCTGGCCAGTGTTGTAGGTCAATATGCCTGGCCAGTGTTGTAGGTCAATATGCCTGGCCAGTGTTGTAGGTCAATATGCCTGGCCAGTGTTGTAGGTCAATATGCCTGGCCAGTGTTGTAGGTCAATATGCCTGGCCAGTGTTGTAGGTCAATATGCCTGGCCAGTGTTGTAGGTCAATATGCCTGGCCAGTGTTGTAGTTCGCGAGACCAGGCTACCTACCTGGGGTGTCAGGAAGCCTGGTGGGTAGGGCCAGTAACCCGAAAGGTTGCTGGATCGAATCCCTGAGCTGACAAGGTAAAAATCTGTCATTCTGCTCCCGAGGAAGTCACCTCTGTTCCCCGTGCGCCGATGACGGGGATGTGGATTAAGGCAGCCCCCTGCACCTCTCTGATTCAGAGGGGTTGGGTTAAATGAGGATTACACATTTCTGTTGAATGCATTCAATTGTACAACTGACTATGTCCCTTTCCTTCACATATTTAGTGTCTCGGTCTTATCTCGGTGTCTGATACATGTGTACTCATTCTTGACTCGTCTCGGACAGTGAGTACTCATAAGTTCTTCCCAAGACCAGCGGAGTAAAAAAAAACTCACAATTATCAGCTTCCATTCAGTCAGCAGCATAAAACTTCTTCTCCAGGCCAAATATAGACACTCCTTTCTGGGAACATTCAGTGATGGAAAAAGTACCGTATTGTCATACTTGAGTAAATGTAAAGATATCTTAATAGAAAATGACCCAAGTAAAATACTACTTCAGTAAAAGTCTAAAAGTATTTGGTTTTAAATATACTTAAGTATCAAAAGTAAAAGTATAAATAAATTAATTTCAAATTCCTTATATTAAAAAAGCCAGACAGCACCATTTTCTTGTTTTTAGAATTTATGGATAGCCAGGGGAATACTCCAACACTCAGACATAATTTACAAATGAAGCATGCATGTTTAGTGAGTCCACCAGATCAGAGGCAGTATGGATGACCAGTGATGTTCTCTTGATAATGGCATGCATATTACTTTTTTTTTGTCCTGCTAAGCATTCAAAATGTACCGAGTACATTTGGGTGTCAGGGAAAATGTATGGAGTAAAAAGTTCAATATTTTGTTTGGGAATGTAGTGAAGTAAAAGTCAAAAATATACATAGTAAAGTGAAGTACTCATAGTAGTAGTACTTTCAAGTAAGCACTTTACACCACTGGTGACAATATCTTAACAGCCTTTATATCTATTATAGACATGTTATTACAGTGGTGAACCTATAGACCTTCAGTGGTGAACCTATAGACCTTCAGTGGTGAACCTATAGACCTTCAGTGGTCAACCTATAGACCTTCAGTTAGTGACAGGTTGATGATGCTGAAAGGACAGCAACCGTAATACCAGAGCACTAATGTAGGATAGAGCACTAATGTAGGATAGAGCACTAATGCAGGATAGAGCACTAATGCAGGATAGAGCACTAATGTAGGTTAGAGCACTAATGTAGGATAGAGCACTAATGTAGGATAGAGCACTAATGTAGGATAGAGCACTAATGTAGGATGGAGCACTTTTTGTAAAACACAAAGGGCCAGTGGCGACACCTGGAGGGGGGTGAAGACAGTCACAAAGACAGGTGAAACAGATCAGTGTGTGACACCTGGAGGGGGGTGAAGACAGTCACAAAGACAGGTGAAACAGATCAGTGTGTGACACCTGGAGGGGGTGAAGACAGTCACAAAGACAGGTGAAACAGATCAGTGTGTGACACCTGGAGGGGGTGAAGACAGTCACAAAGACAGGTGAAACAGATCAGTGTGTGACACCTGGAGGGGGTGAAGACAGTCACAAAGACAGGTGAAACAGATCAGTGTGTGACACCTGGAGGTGGGTGAAGACAGTCACAAAGACAGGTGAAACAGATCAGTGTGTGACAAGGAAATATGTTTCACCTGATGAGATCTAACAGTAAATGCACACAATGGTGTGCAAACCAGGCATTGAAAAAATTTAGTCCGAACTGTTGGTTGGTAGGCTATTTGTGATGTGCAATTGTCAACATGCTCTGTTTGCATCAGGGGCTCAGACATGGATGGGCACAGGCCCACCCTTTCAGGGCCAACCCATTCAGATTGATGTGGTTTAAGCATCTAAAAAATCTATAGGAAAACTCATTAAAATAATATAAGAAAACACAGGATTTTTCACACAGGGTGCCTTTCCTTCACTGGTCGGGCCGTTTGGGAAACTTTCTGGCAAAACTAGAGTATACCCACTTCTCCAGGCATCACTACACCACTGCATAGGGCCGCAGAGAGACACCAGTCTGCAGAGAGACAGCAGTCACACACAACATGATGTTAAAGGACAAACAGTCCATAAAACTCTGACATAATAAGTCAGTAGGTCCCAATCATAAGAATACAAAAACACAACCATGAAGCATTTCCCAATCAAAATCAAAACTATTACTTCCCATTGCAAAAAACACGTTTCACGTTTATAGCACATAAAGATACAGGTGACAAAGTTTAAAGTGGAACTGACTGTGTTTCAACTACTTTGCAGATATGAAACAAACAGACAATCATAATATCGGTCACAAATTCCCAGTTTATGCTACAAACCAACTTTATAAGAGGTTTTAAAAATAGGTTGTATTTGACTCAACGTTCCATGACATACACTAAGGCACTGTTGGCAGAATAGATGGATGCAGTTCAAAACAGGATTAATATAATTCAGTAATACATTTTTTGGTAGTCCAAAACACACTGCTATCAGGTTGTAAATCACAGCTGACCTGGTACAGTGCCTTGCGAAAGTATTCAGCCCCCTTGAACTTTGCAACCTTTTGCCACATTTCAGGCTTCAAACATAAAGATATAAAACTGTATTTTTTTGTGAAGAATCAACAACAAGTGGGACACAATCATGAAGTGGAACGACATTTATTGGATATTTCAAACTTTTTTAACAAAAATTGAACTTTTTGGCAACAATGCAAAATGTTATGTTTGGCGTAAAAGCAACACAGCTCATCACCCTGAACGCACCATCCCCACTGTCAAACATGGTGGTGGCAGCATCATGGTTTGGGCCTGTTTTTCTTCATCAGGGACAAGGAAGATGGTTAAAATTGATGGGAAGATGGATGGAGCCAAATACAGGACCATTCTGGAAGAACCTGATGGAGTCTGTAAAAGACCTGAGACTGGGACGGAGATTTGTCTTCCAACAAGACAATGATCCAAAACATAAAGCAAAATCTACAATGGAATGGTTCAAAAATAAACATATCCAGGTGTTAGAATGGCCAAGTCAAAGTCCAGACCTGAATCCAATCGAGAATCTGTGGAAAGAACTGAAAACTGCTGTTAACAAATGCTCTCCATCCAACCTCACTGAGCTCGAGCTGTTTTGCAAGGAGGAATGGGAAAAAATGTCAGTCTCTCGATGTGCAAAACTGATGGAGACATACCCCAAGTGACATACAGCTGTAATCGCAGCAAAAGGTGGCTCTACAAAGTATTAACTTAAGGGGGCTGAATAATTTTGCACGCCCAATTGTTCAGTTTTTGATTTGTTAAAAAAGTTTGAAATATCCAATAAATGTCGTTCCACTTCATAGCAATGATAAAAACATTCCCAAACCAGAAACTGTGGATTGATGGCAGCATTCACGTGAAACTGTAAGCGCGAACCACTGCTTTTAATCAGGGCAAGGTGTCTGGTAACATGTCCGAATATAAACAATGCAGCTATTCCCTCCGCAAGGCTATTAAACAAGCTTAGCGTCAGTACAGAGACAAAGTGGAATCTCAATTCAATGGCTCAGACACAAGAGGCATGTGGCAGGGTCTACAGTCAATCACGGGCTACAAGAAGAAACCCAGCCCAGTCACGGACCAGGATGTCTTGCTCCCAGGCAGACTAAATAACTTTTTTGCCCGCTTTGAGGACAATACAGTGCCACTGACACGGCCTGCAACGAAAATATGCGGTCTCTCCTTCACTGCAGCTGAGGTGAGTAAGACATTTAAACGTGTTAACCCTCGCAAGGCTGCAGGCCCAGACGGCATCCCCAGCCGCGCCCTCAGAGCATTCGCAGACCAGCTGGCCGGTGTGTTTACGGACATATTCAATCAATCCCTATACCAGTCTGCTGTTCCCACATGCTTCAAGAGGGCCACCATTGTTCCTGTTCCCAAGAAAGCTAAGGTAACTGAGCTAAACGACTACCGCACCGTAGCACTCACTTCCGTCATCATGAAGTGCTTTGAGATACTAGTCAAGGACCATATCACCTCCACCCTACCTGACACCCTAGACCCACTCCAATTTGCTTACCGCCCAAATAGGTCCACAGACGATGCAATCTCAACCACACTGCACACTGCCCTAACCCACCTGGACAAGAGGAATACCTATGTGAGAATGCTGTTCATCGACTACAGCTCGGCATTCAACACCATAGTACCCTCCAAGCTCGTCATCAAGCTCGAGACCCTGGGTCTCGACGCCGCCCTGTGCAACTGGGTACTGGACTTCCTGACGGGCCGCCCCCAGGTGGTGAGGGTAGGCAACAACATCTCCTCCCCGCTGATCCTCAACACGGGGGCCCCACAAGGGTGCGTTCTGAGCCCTCTCCTGTACTCCCTGTTCACCCACGACTGCGTGGCCACGCACGCCTCCAACTCAATCATCAAGTTTGCGGACGACACAACAGTGGTAGGCTTGATTACCAACAACGACGAGACGGCCTACAGGGAGGAGGTGAGGGCCCTCGGAGTGTGGTGTCAGGAAAATAACCTCACACTCAACGTCAACAAAACTAAGGAGATGATTGTGGACTTCAGGAAACAGCAGAGGGAACACCCCTATCCACATCGATGGAACAGTAGTGGAGAGGGTAGCAAGTTTTAAGTTCCTCGGCATACACATCACAGACAAACTGAATTGGTCCACTCACACTGACAGCGTCGTGAAGAAGGCGCAGCAGCGCCTCTTCAACCTCAGGAGGCTGAAGAAATTCGGCTTGTCACCAAAAGCACTCACAAACTTCTACAGATGCACAATCGAGAGCATCCTGGCGGGCTGTATCACCGCCTGGTACGGCAACTGCTCCGCCCTCAACCGTAAGGCTCTCCAGAGGGTAGTGAGGACTGCACAACGCATCACCGGGGGCAAACTACCTGCTCTCCAGGACACCTACACCACCCGATGTTACAGGAAGGCCATAAAGATCATCAAGGACATCAACCACCCGAACCACTGCCTGTTCACCCCGCTATCATCCAGAAGGCGAGGTCAGTACAGGTGCATCAAAGCTGGGACCGAGAGACTGAAAAACAGCTTCTATCTCAAGGCCATCAGACTGTTAAACAGCCACAACTAACATTGAGTGGCTGCTGCCAACACACTGTCATTGACACTGACCCAACTCGAGCCACTTTAATAATGGGAATTGATGGGAAATGATGTAAATATATCACTAGCCACTTTAAACAATGCTACCTTATATAATGTTACTTACCCTACATTATTCATCTCATATACATATGTATATACTGTACTCTACATCATCGACTGCATCCTTATGTAATACATGTATCACTAGCCACTTTAACTATGCCACTTTGTTTACTTTGTCTACACACTCATCTCATATGTATATACTGTACTCGATACCATCTACTGTATGCTGCTCTGTACCATCACTCATTCATATATCCTTATGTACATGTTCCTTATCCCCTTACACTGTGTATAAGACAGTAGTTTTGGAATTGTTAGTTAGATTACTTGTTGGTTATCACTGCATTGTTGGAACTAGAAGCACAAGCATTTCGCTACACTCGCATTAACATCTGCTAACCATGTGTATGTGACAAATAAAATTTGATTTGATTCGATTTGATTTGTGTCCCACTTGTTGTTGATTCTTCACAAAAAAATACAGGTTTATATCTTTATGTTTGAAGCCTGAAATGTCGCAAAAGGTCGCAAAGTTCAAGGGGGCCAAATACTTTCGCAAGGCACTGTACATTGTTTACTGCCTCCATTCAAGATGCACTGGTTCAGTTTCAATAACTCAATATTGTGGACAGAAACAAACAAATGTAACTAAAGCTGGGTATGTTAATACAATCAAACTAGCGAGGGGCAATGATCACAAGTCAGTCATAACGTGGCTAATTGACTAGCATATCTATTTATGTAGCAAGCTAAAAACACAGAGCCTAACGTTAGCTAGATAGCTAGCTAACTGCTAGGAGGATGTCATGTCATGCCATTGGAGGAATGGGTGAATGACTGACTTTTCCCCCTCATTTCCGCTTATGCCAGAGTGCAGAACAACTGATGAATTTACAAACAGGAAACACCGGCTGAATACAACTGGTGTCAGTAAATATAGGCACAAAAAAAAGAGCTAGTTTGTCAAGAACACTCTAGATAATAAATGTAAACAGCCTAACCAGCTCTGCTATGGTGAGGTAAATGGTCAGTGTGAGGTGTTCTCTCATTTTGTGTCTGGAAGTAGCTAGCTAGCAAGCTAGCCAACTTTAGCCAGTTAGCTTGGGTGCTTGGTTGGGACAACACATGCAAAGGCAGGCAAGCTGCAGAAGGACGAGGAGGCTACAACTCCTCATCGTTTATCAGTGCAATTTTGACAGACAACTAGCAGAAAAAGTTTGCGAGTTTATCTAATGTTCCTTCGTTAGATTTTAGCTCATCTTGCTCTGCTCTCATAGCAAAGGGTCTGAATACTTAAAAACCTGTTTTCTCTCTGTCATTATGGGTTATTGTGTGTAGATTGATGAGGAACATTTTTTATTTAATCAATTTTAGAAAAAGGCTGTAACGTCACAAAATGTGTAAAAAGTCAAGGGCTCTGAATGCTTTCCGAATGCACTGCTGTCCAGACCTCTGGCAGTCTCTATGGGGGTGCCACAGGGTTCAATTCTTGGACCGACTCTCTTCTCTGAATGCTTTCCGAATGCACTGCATATGTGACAACACATTGTTACATAATTGTTATTGTTACTAATGTTGAGCTCCCTTCCTGCACAACCAGCCTGTTCTGTTCCCTTCAATCAGTGGCAGCCAAATATTTTCACCTGAAACCCCTTTGTTTCCACAATCATTTCTGGGGACCCCATTTCTTTCCCCGCAATAATTTTACACGACCTCACCCCACGCCAAATCTAATGGCACAACCTTAAAATCGGTACATTTCGATTTTTACATCAACAAATAGCATTAAATTCATTACATTTTCATCTCTTATCAAAATGAAAAGAAATCAATAAATACATTTACTCAATAAAATTGTATTTTCCAAATGACCTTTCTCAAAACGTTTGTATTGTCCCATACAACATTCTTTACTCTTCACTTTTTTATTTTTAGTTCCTAAAAACTAGGGGTCACGACCTCGACTTAGAATACTACTGCCTTAGATGCATTGTGGCGCTGCATGGCTGTTCTCAGTCTGCTAATGAATGAGAATCAAAGGGAGGCTGATCCTGTAAACTGTGTGCAGGTCCCTGTGGTCAGATAGCAGGGATTAAACAGGATTTTCCTCCTCAAACCTCTGCTGAGTCCTAAATGGTACCATACTCCCTATACAGTGCATTACTTCTTATCTGGGCCAATAGGGCTCCAGTCAGAGGTTGTACGCTATATGGAATAGGGTGCCATTTGGGACTCAACCCTCTATTGCTCTGTTCCTGGAAGACATTAGCATGCAGAGTCCATGGTCTCTCTCTTTATCTGTCTCTGTCTCTGTCTCTGTCTCTCTCTCGCTCTCTCGCTCTCTCTCTCCCTCTCTGCCTCCCTCAGAAAACTTGCACACCCACGCCAGAATTAAAATGGTTATGCAGAAGTTGTTTTCTGTCTTAGAGAGAAGACAGAGAGAGAGAGATGGAGAGAGCGAAATAAATAAAGAGAGGGGGCATGAGAGAAAGAAAGACAGAGAGAGATGGAGAGAGAGAAATAAAGAGAGAGGGTGGAGGGAGATAAAGAAAGACAGAGAGAGATGGAGAGAGAGAAATAAAGAGAGAGGGTGGAGGGAGAGAAAGAAAGACAGAGAGAGATGGAGAGAGAGAAATAAAGAGAGAGGGGGCATGAGAGAAAGAAAGACAGAGAGAGATGGAGAGAGAAATAAAGAGAGAGGGGGGAGGGAGAGAAAGAAAGAGAGAGAGAAAGAAAGAGAGAGGGTGGAGGGAGAGAAAGAAAGACAGAGAGAGATGGAGAGAGAGAAATAAAGAGAGAGGGTGGAGGGAGAGAAAGAAAGACAGAGAGAGATGTAGAGAGAGAAATAAAGGGAGATGGAGAGAGAGAGAAAGAAAGACAGAGAGAGATGGAGAGAGAGAATAAAGAGAGAGGGGGAGGGAGAGAAAGAAAGACAGAGAGAGATGGAAAGAGAGAAAGAAAGAGAGAGCAGGGGGGAGACAGAGAGATGGAGAGAGAGAAATAAAGAGAGAGGGTGGAGGGAGAGAAAGAAAGACAGAGAGAGATGGAGAGAGAGAAATAAAGAGAGAGGGGGCATGAGAGAAAGAAAGACAGAGAGAGATGGAGAGAGAAATAAAGAGAGAGGGGGAGGGAGAGAAAGAAAGAGAGAGAGAAAGAAAGAGAGAGGGTGGAGGGAGAGAAAGAAAGACAGAGAGAGATGGAGAGAGAGAAATAAAGAGAGAGGGTGGAGGGAGAGAAAGAAAGACAGAGAGAGATGGAAAGAGAGAAAGAAAGAGAGAGCAGGGGGGAGACAGAGAGAGATGGAGAGAGAGAAATAAAGAGAGAGGGGGGAGGGAGAGAAAGAAAGACAGAGAGAGATGGAAAGAGAGAAAGAAAGAGAGAGCAGGGGGGGGAGACAGAGAGAGATGGAGAGAGAGAAATAAAGAGAGAGGGGGAGGGAGAGAAAGAAAGACAGAGAGAGATGGAGAGAGAGAAAGAAAGAGAGAGCAGGGGGAGACAGAGAGAGATGGAGAGAGAGAAAGAAAGACAGAGAGAGATGGAGAGAGAGAAATAAAGAGAGAGGGGGAGGGAGAGAAAGAAAGACAGAGAGAGATGGAAAGAGAGAAAGAAAGAGAGAGCAGGGGGGAGACAGAGAGAGATGGAGAGAGAGAAAGAAAGAGAGAGCAGGGGGAGACAGAGAGAGATGGAGAGAGAGAAATAAAGAGAGAGGGGGGAGGGAGAGATCAGGGCTGGTTGTTATTCCAGAGGCTTAGTGAGAGAAGCGACCGGTGCATACTGGACATCACCATGGAATTACAATGGCTATACAACATCCCATAATATATCATGTATTAGCTAGGGTTTTCACCAGTAATCTTAATCTTAAGTAATTTTGATTTCTGTAAGCCCATCTCCAAGGAGACTGATTATGACGCCAGGACAGCGGAGTCAATCACCCTTCCGGAGACACCTGAAACCCCACCTCTTTAAGGAATACCTAGGATAGGATAAGTAATCCCTCTCACCCCACCCCCCCCTTTAAGATTTAGATGCACTATTGTAAAGTGACTGTTCCACTGGATGTCATAAGGTGAATGCACCAATTTGTAAGTCGCTCTGGATAAGAGCGTCTGCTAAATGACTTAAATGTAAATGTAAATGTAATCTTCAGTTGGCTACATAGAGCAATGTTGCACACAGAAATACATTGCATAGACTGGACATGCATCTCTGTACCACATGATAGAGAATTATAATTATTATTATTCCTAATCATCACCTCTCTATTTGCAAGATTCTGAATGATGAATTGTCCCACAGTGAATACTGAGCATGTTCTTGATTCACCCGACTGACTACTTGAACAGGGGAGAGTTTCCACAATCACTGCTCGTTTTCATTCCTGCCTTTGGAACAGTGACTGATGTAGACCTGGAAACCAGGGAAACCAGCACAGCAGACCTCCTGGACTGGAATTGGCCACTCCCAGGTTATCAGGTGGGTTAGGTGCTTATAGTAATATCCAGGCAAACAGAGGCTGCAGACTGGAGTATCAGAGGTTAACTGGGCTTTAGTTTGTAAGACGAGTTGCTTCATTCAATAAGGTCATTCATCACATAACTCATGGGGGCCGAATCTTTGAAAAGATTCAAGGTTCCTTCAACTCAGACGAAGGCCAAGTTGATTCTGTTGAGGCTCCCTGCCTTCTTATGTTAGTCAGATTCATGGCTCTGCAGGAAATCAGCTGTAAAACTGCACATTTTTCTCTCCGCCCCATGACAAAATTTGTAGAATTATAAAATTGCAACATGTTCTCTACACCCCCATGGCAAAAGACAGAATTTGTTTTCACTTAGGTCCCCCAAAAGGCGGTCTTCGCTCAACAATTTTCAATTCCCTAATCATTTATTGATACTGTACCAACAATCAAATTGTGCATCAATAATGTAGAGGGTTCAGTGTAGTCGTATAGCTGTGTTGAATCAAATTGCGTTGTTTCTGTTGTGCTCGTCCAGCCATGCATGCAGACATGCTGGGTCAGTCACAAATGGTATCCTATGCCCTATATAGTGCACTACTGTTTACCAGGCCCCTATTCCGTATATAGTGTACTACTGTTTACCAGGCCCCTATTCCTTATATAGTGTACTACTGTTTACCAGGGCATGTTGGGTTCTGGTCAACAGAAGTACACTATGTAGGGAATAGGCTGCCATTTGGCACGCAAAAATACAGTACAGTGAGCTATGTTTAGCTCACATGCATCACTCTTATCTGTTACCCTGAACTGAATGAAAGAGGAGCCTGAGCAGTGACATCACCTAGCAACTAGAGAACACTGTAAGAGGGTTCTCATGCATCAGTCTTATCTGTTACCCTGAACTGAATGAAAGAGGAGCCTGAGCAGTGACATCACCTAGCAACTAGAGAACACTGTAAGAGGGTTCTCATGCATCAGTCTTATCTGTTACCCTGAACTGAATGGAAGAGGAGCCTGAGCAGTGACATCACCTAGCAACTAGAGAACACTGTAAGAGGGTTCTCATGCATCAGTCTTATCTGTTACCCTGAACTGAATGGAAGAGGAGCCTGAGCAGTGACATCACCTAGCAACTAGAGAACACTGTAAGAGGGTTCTCATGCATCAGTCTTATCTGTTACCCTGAACTGAATGGAAGAGGAGCCTGAGCAGTGACATCACCTAGCAACTAGAGAACACTGTAAGAGGGTTCTCATGCATCAGTCTTATCTGTTACCCTGAACTGAATGGAAGAGGAGCCTGAGCAGTGACATCACCTAGCAACTAGAGAACACTGTAAGAGGGTTCTCATGCATCAGTCTTATCTGTTACCCTGAACTGAATGGAAGAGGAGCCTGAGCAGTGACATCACCTAGCAACTAGAGAACACTGTAAGAGGGTTCTCATGCATCAGTCTTATCTGTTACCCTGAACTGAATGGAAGAGGAGCCTGAGCAGTGACATCACCTAGCAACTAGAGAACACTGTAAGAGGGTTCTCATGCATCAGTCTTATCTGTTACCCTGAACTGAATGGAAGAGGAGCCTGAGCAGTGACATCACCTAGCAACTAGAGAACACTGTAAGAGGGTTCTCATGCATCAGTCTTATCTGTTACCCTGAACTGAATGGAAGAGGAGCCTGAGCAGTGACATCACCTAGCAACTAGAGAACACTGTAAGAGGGTTCTCATGCATCAGTCTTATCTGTTACCCTGAACTGAATGGAAGAGGAGCCTGAGCAGTGACATCACCTAGCAACTAGAGAACACTGTAAGAGGGTTCTCATGCATCAGTCTTATCTGTTACCCTGAACTGAATGGAAGAGGAGCCTGAGCAGTGACATCACCTAGCAACTAGAGAACACTGTAAGAGGGTTCTCATGTTTCTCACCATTCTCTCCTGTGATTGTTTTTCTATCTAGAACGGTTATGCAGAATAGAATGATTTGTCATATTGTCAAAAGAGGAAATGGATAAGAAACCCCAAACGACAAGCCGGAATACAAAACAAGAGATCAAATGGATAAGAAGCAAAGTTTTTTTTTAAAGAGCAAACATATACAGAGTTTAAAAAATGTGTTGTACATAAAAATATGTTGCATTGTCTTAGCAGATGTACGCTTTCCTTCATGACTCAATATCCATTTAATGCTTTTCTTTTCTTAAGATGTTGTATTGTAGGTAAATTCACCATTTCCTTTCTACTCTCCAAGTCCGAAGAGGGCACCCAGCAACAACAGTTGGCAACGTACTCATTTCATCTACAGGGCCTACATGACCACCTTTAACTCTAATGACTCCATGGCCACACCTCCTGTACCTGTCCTGTGTGTTTGGGCGTTTCGCCAATCAAACATGTTGGACAATTAAGTTGACCAATGGCAGATTTCCATCTAGGTCACCATATTTTATTCAGGAAGCTCGGCACGCGTACACAGTTACATGGCATCTCGCCCCAGGGCCCTATCAGGGCCCTATACACAATCCCTGCCTGGATGCATCCCAAATGGAGAGAGAGAGAGAGAGAGAGAGAGAGAGAGAGAGAGAGAGAGAGAGAGAGAGAGAGAGAGAGAGAGAGAGAGAGAGAGAGAGAGAGAGAGAGAGAGAGACACAAACAGCTTTGCTTTGTTGCTGTTGTTGTGCAGCAAGCAGACTGATTTGGATAATACTGATAGGGGTGGTGATTGGGAGTGCTAATTGGGGGTGGTGATAGGGGGCTGATGGGGGTGGTGATAGGGGGCTGATGGGGGTGGTGATTGGGAGTGCTAATTGGGGGTGGTGATAGGGGGCTGATGGGGGTGGTGATAGGGGGCTGATGGGGGTGGTGATTGGGAGTGCTAATTGGGGGTGGTGATAGGGGGCTGATGGGGGTGGTGATTGGGAGTGCTAATTGGGGGTGGTGATAGGGGGCTGATGGGGGTGGTGATTGGGAGTGCTAATTGGGGGTGGTGATTGGGGGCTGATGGGGGTGGTGATTGGGAGTGCTAATTGGGGGTGGTGATTGGGGGGCTGATGGGGGTGGTGATTGGGAGTGCTAATTGGGGGTGGTGATAGGGTGGCTGATGGGGGTGGTGATTGGGAGTGCTAATTGGGGGTGGTGATAGGGGGCTGATGGGGGTGGTATTTGGGAATGCTAATTGGGGGTGGTGATAGGGGGCTGATGGGGGTGGTGATTGGGAGTGCTAATTGGGGGTGGAGATTGGGGGGCTGATGGGGGTGGTGATTGGGAGTGCTAATTGGGGGTGGTGATAGGGGGCTGATGGGGGTGGTGATTGGGAGTGCTAATTGGGGGTGGAGATTGGGGGGCTGATGGGGGTGCTGATTGGGAGTGCTAATTGGGGGTGCTGGTTGGGGATGATGTTTGGGGTGGTGATAGGGGGCTGATGGGGGTGGTTATTGGGAGTGCTAATTGGGGGTGCTGGTTGGGGATGATGTTTGGGGTGGTGATTGGGGGCTGATGGGGGTGGTTATTGGGAGTGCTAATTGGGGGTGCTGGTTGGGGATGATGCTTGGGGTGGTGATAGGGGGCTGATGGGGGTGGTGATTGGCAGTGCTAATTGGGGGTGCTGGTTGGGGATGATGTTTGGGGTGGTGATTGGGGGCGCTGATTGGGGGTGGTGATTGGGGGTGGTGATTGGAGGTGCTGATTGGGAGTGCTGATTGGGGGTGGTGATTGGAGGTGCTGATTGGGAGTGCTGATTGGGGGTGCATGGAGATGGAGAGAGATAAAGAGAGATGGGAAGAGATAAAGGGAGATGGGGAGAGATAAAGGGAGATGGGGAGAGATAAAGGGAGATGGGGAGAGATAAAGGGAGATGGGGAGAGATAAAGGGAGATGGGGAGAGATAAAGGGAGATGGGGAGAGATAAAGGGAGATGGGAAGAGATAAATGGAGATGGGGAGAGAAAGGGAGATGGGGAGAGAAAATGAGATGGGGAGAGATAAAGAGAGATGGGGAGAGATAGAATGAGATGGGGAGAGATAGAATGAGATGGGGAGAGATAAAGAGAGATGGGGAGAGATAGAATGAGATGGGGAGAGATAATGAGAGATGGGGAGAGATAGAATGAGATGGGGAGAGATAAATGGAGATGGGGAGAGATAAAGAGAAATGGGGAGAGATAATGAGAGATGGGGAGAGATAGAATGAGATGGGGAGAGATAAAGAGAGATGGGGAGAGATAGAATGAGATGGGGAGAGATAATGAGAGATGGGGAGAGATAGAATGAGATGGGGAGAGATAAAGAGAGATGGGGAGAGATAAAGGGAGATGGGGAGAGATAGAGAGGGAAAGAGAGAGAGGGAAAGAGAGAGAGGGAAAGAGAGAGAGGAGAGGTAGAGAGAGGGAAAGAGAGAGAGGAGAGGTAGAGAGAGGGAAAGAGAGAGGGGAGATGGTGGCGAGAAAGGTAGAGAGAGGGAAAGAGAGAGAGGAGAGGTAGAGAGAGGAGAGGTAGAGAGAGGAGAGGCAGAGAGAGGAGAGGCAGGCCATGTCATGATGAGACATATAAGCACTACAACAACATCATTTTTACTGTGAAATTAACTTGGTTTTATTAACATCTGCTCATTATGATGACGCCACTGCACCAAAAACGGGCTTTCTAAAAAACCCTCTCCTCTCCTCTCACAGTCAGTCGTTTCCCTCCAAAGACTTCACAGAAACAAAGCTACAGCGCCAGAGAGCCTGGTAATGGTTGCCATGGCGATGGATCTGAACGGACCCTTTCTTTCCGGCTGCCTGGTGCAAATTTCAACATGTTGAGCCTCTCCAATCTCTCTGTTTCTCTTTCTACCCATCTTTCTCTCTCAATCTTTCTCTTTTTCTCTCTCTGTCTACCTTTCTCTTCCACTCTTCCTGTGAGCTCTCACAGATTTTTTGGAAAACAGCAAGTTGTTTGATGATAATACACATTGATCTCCGTCTATCTATCTATCTATCTATCTATCTATCTATCTATCTATCTATCTATCTATCTATCTATCTATCTATCTATCTATCTATCTATCTATCTATCTATCTATCTATCCATCTATCCATCCATCCGTCCGTCCGTCCGTCCGTCCGTCCGTCCCTCTCTCACTCTCCCCTCTCTCTCTCTCTCTCTCTCTATTCTGTTCTAACGAGATTGTTCAGTTCCAGTTCCATTTGCTACGATAACTGCGTGAGGAGGGGGGGGGGTTGGGGAGGCGGGGGCATCAGGCATGAGGCAGAGACAGAAACGTGTACTGGGTCTGTGGTTTCAGATTGGGAGCAGGTGCAGTAGGCTACCAGAGAATGGAGGAAACATGGAAAGAGAGAAGTGCATCGAAGTCAATGTTGAGTCATGTCATTTTTACTTAATGTGACTGTGAAGTTAGCTTTGCAGGTACAAAACAGATCTCAGGTATAGATTTCAAAACAGGTCTCAGGTCATAAACTGAAATCTATTTTGGAATCTACCTGTGACAGAAACATGTCAAAACCCTGAACAAACACAGAAATCTATTCTAAATCATACACTACAGATGAGTATGATGAGACAGGCTACAGGTTACTGTTGACGACAACAACACAACCAACGGAGTTAGAATTCCAACGCTGACCTCATTCTATAATCTACAGAAACATATTGACAAGAACATGATGAAATAACACACATTCCAGGTACTCTCCAGGCACTAGATCCTGCTTTCCCCAGTGTTATTCCCTGTCTTCCTGCTCATCAGTGGTCTTGGTGTTTTCCTCAGTGTTATTCCCTCTTCCTGCTCATCAGTGGTCTTGGTGTTTCCCCCAGTGTTATTCCCTGTCTTCCTGCTCATCAGTGGTCTTGGTGTTTTCCTCAGTGTTATTCCCTGTCTTCCTGCTCATCAGTGGTCTTGGTGTTTTCCTCAGTGTTATTCCCTCTTCCTGCTCATCAGTGGTCTTGGTGTTTCCCCCAGTGTTATTCCCTCTTCCTGCTCATCAGTGGTCTTGGTGTACCTGACGACATGACGGGGAACACATACACTAATACACTATATATACAAATGTATGTGGACACACCTTCAAATGAGTGGATTCTGCTATTTCAGACACACCCTTTGCTGACAGGTGTTTAAAATCAAGCACACTGCCATGCAATCTCCATAGACAAACATTGGCAGTAGAATGGCCTTACTGAAGAGCTCAGTGACTTTCAACGTGGCAACGTCATAGGACAGGTCAGTTTGTCAAATGTCTGCCCTGCTAGAGCTGCCCCGGTCAACTGTAAGTGCTTTTATTGTGAAGTGGAAATGTCTAGGAGCAACAATGGCTCAGCTTCAAAGTGGGAGGAGTAACAATGGCTCAGCTTCAAAGTGGGAGGAGCAACAATGGCTCAGCTTCAAAGTGGGAGGAGCAACAATGGCTCAGCTTCAAAGTGGGAGGAGCAACAATGGCTCAGCTTCAAAGTGGGAGGAGCAACAATGGCTCAGCTTCAAAGTGGTTGGACTCTGGAGCAGCGGAAACTTGAATCATGCTTTATCATCTGACATTCCGACGGATGAATCTGGGTTTGGCTGATGCCAGGAGAACGCTACCTGTCCCAATGCATAGTGCCAACTGTAAAGCTTGGTGGAGGAGGAATAATGGTCTGGGGCTGTTTTTCATGGTTTGGGCTAGGCCCCTTTGTTCCAGTGAAGGGAAATCTTAACGCTACAGTATACAATGACATTCTAGATGATTCTGTGCTTCCAACTTTGTGGCAACAGTTTGGGGAAGGCCCTTTCAAGTTTCTGCATGACATTGCCCCCATGGACAAAGTAAGGTCCATACATAAATGGTTTGTTGATGTGGAAGAACTTGACTGGCCTGCACAGAGCCCTGACCTCAATCCCATCGAACACCTTTGGGATGAATTGGAACGGCGACTCCGACCTCACTAATGCTCTTGTGGCTGAATGGAGCAAGTCCCTCCAGCAATGTTCCAGCATCTAGTGGAAAGCCTTCCCAGAACAGTGGAGGCTGTTATAGCAGCAAAGGGGGGGAACAACTCCATATTAATACCCATGGCTTTGGAATGAGATGTTCAACGAGCAGGTGTCCACATACTTTCAGTCATGTAGTGTATAAACATTCAGATTCAGAAAACTTCAATGTCCTCAAAGAGGCAATTCATCTTGCAGCAGTCATAAAACATATCACACATAAAAAATGTTAAATAAATAGTACAGGATATTTACAAACAAATATTCAGGTTAAGTACAATGTCATAGTGCAAATGCTAAGTGCAATTAGTCTAACATTTGCAGAATTGCATTCAGAATAAAAGAGTACTTGGCACTATTTAAAAAAAAATATTAGGTAGGCTGTACCAGCATCCAGAGAATCAAATGCAAATGTACTTCCTGTCCAGGGTCATTTGCATACCACACACATACACAGGGGATTAGACTGCATCACACCAAACCATTTACATGCTAAACCCATGACAGAGAATCAGACTGCATCACACCAAACCATTTACACGCTAAACCCATGACAGAGGATCAGACTGCATCACACCAAACTATTTACACGCTAAACCCATGACAGAGGATCAGACTGCATCACATCAAACCATTTACACGCTAAACCCATGACAGAGGATCAGACTGCATCACACCAAACCATTTACACGCTAAACCCATGACAGAGGATCAGACTGCATCACACCAAACCATTTACACGCTAAACCCATGACAGAGGATCAGACTGCATCACACCAAACCATTTACACGCTAAACCCATGACAGAGAATCAGACTGCATCACACCAAACCATTTACACGCTAAACCCATGACAGAGGATCAGACTGCATCACACCAAACCATTTACACGCTAAACCCATGACAGAGGATCAGACTGCATCACACCAAACCATTTACACGCTAAACCCATGACAGAGGATCAGACTGCATCACACCAAACCATTTACACGCTAAACCCATGACAGAGGATCAGACTGCATCACACCAAACCATTTACACGCTAAACCCATGACAGAGGATCAGACTGCATCACACCAAACCATTTTTACACGCAAACCATACAGAGACATCATGCTAAACCTATGACAGAGGATCAGACTGCATCACACCAAACCATTTACACGCTAAACCCATGACAGAGAATCAGACTGCATCACACCAAACCATTTACACGCTAAACCCATGACAGAGAATCAGACTGCATCACACCAAACCATTTACACGCTAAACCCATGACAGAGAATCAAACTGCATCACACCAAACCATTTACACGCTAAACCCATGACAGAGAATCAGACTGCATCACACCAAACCATTTACATGGCCCAAGCCCATTTACTCTCACTCAGGTTGTACCCAAACCCACTGCTGTACTGGCCTGTCCCTGGGGTGGTGCAGAGTGGGAAAACCCTGCTGGTTCTTCAGATGGCAATACAACAAACCAAGATCAATGAGTAAACCTGCTAACTTGCCTTAATATTCTGAAGTTTTTCAGAAAGATAAGCTTGAAATTACCATGGTCAAATTGACCCAACACCCAAAAGCACATATCTAAGTTTATCTTTCTTATTGAACCAGAAAATCAGTAATTTCTGGTTGTTTATCAAAGTTAGCTGGCTAACTCATTGATCCTGGTTTGTAGTAAATCCATCAGGGCAGCTTACAGAGTTTTCTACCATGTGGTTATCACTCAGGCTGTGCCTAAGCCCATGACGGAGGATCATACTGCATCAGAGTTTTCTACCATGTGGTTATCACTCAGGCTATGCCTAAGCCCATGACGGAGGATCATACTGCATCAGAGTTTTCTACCATGTGGTTATCACTCAGGCTGTGCCTAAGCCCATGACGGAGGATCATACTGCATCAGAGTTTTCTACCATGTGGTTATCACTCAGGCTATGCCTAAGCCCATGACGGAGGATCATACTGCATCAGTTTTCTACCATGTGGTTATCACTCAGGCTGTGCCTAAGCCCATGCTGTCCTTCATGTATGGTCTTTCCTTGGTGTAGGGGATTCCTTGTGGCTCAGGGCTACAGAAGGTTTTACTTTCATCCAGGCTGTACCCACAACCCCACTGCTGAACGTAGTGTGGCCTCTCTTCTTCTGGGGTGGAGGAAACCTAGTACCTATACGCTGCAGTCAGAGTGTGTTTCCACAGCTCTGCTTACCCCCATAGGACAGAGGCCCACAGTAGACACATCCTAATACCTATAAAACCTAGCGGTCAGACACTGGAAATGGTTCCAATCCTTTTCACCATAAATTTTTCCTCCCATATGGGAAACCCACTTCAAACAAGGTTTGTGATTCATACAAGCTTTCCCTGGTGTGACATTGTGATAACCGTGTAAATCTCTCTCGGGCAACGTGACTTTTATCAATATATTTGGCTCTATTTACTCTCAGATTCGAAAATGCTAATTAACATCAAAGTAGGCATTATCCAAAACTACAAATCCCTGCAAGCTCCTAGCAACTAGCTACATCAATCCAAAACAAAATATACAGTATATTTAACATTTGCATTTATTGTTCCATATTTTCTTTAACTAATAATAATATGTGTCTTATTTATGCATTTGGTCTTGTGTCTTGTACAGAATACTATCCTAGTAGCAGTCAGACATTTATAATGTGACATGAAAACTAGGCTTGTTTTTTTGTTGTTGCAAAGAAGCTATATAGCGAGTGAGCTGATTATTAGCAACATACCCTTATTTGACCAGATCCTCTCCTCCTTCCGCCGGGGGTCTATATTTAATCCCTAGTCATTTCTGCCAACTATACGAACGAGGTGAATTCTATTTCAATTCAAGGTGTCAGAATGCACTGCTGTATTTAAAGCAATTCAGAACTAACTTGTTGACATGTTCTGTCAAACCAGATTAACTCATTGCAGAATGAATTAAGCATATTTATTTGATAAGAACCCACCTAGTCACCCAGCAATCACGTCAAACATCTGAACGCCAACAATGACATTGTTTTAAAGAAATCAAAACACTAAAAACAATGCATACATATGACTTTTATACATAACATACACTGGGTATACAAAACATTAACAACACCTGCTCTTTCCATGACACAGACTGACCAGGTGAAACCAGGTGAAAGCAATGATCCCTTATGTCACTTGTTAAATCCACTTCAATGAAGGCGATGAGACATGTTAAAGAAGGATTTTTAAGCCTTGGGACAATTGAGACATGGATTGTGTACAGTATGTGTGCAATTCAGAGTGTGAATGGGCAAGACATAAGATTGAAGCACCTTTGAACTTGGCTTGATAGTAGGTGCCAGGTGTACCGGTTTGTGTCAAGAACTGCAACGCTGCTGGGTTTTTCATGCATGTATCAAGAATGGTCCACCACCCAAAAGACATTCAGCCAACTTGACACAACTGTGGGAAGCATTGGAGTCAACATGAGCCAGCCTCCCTGTGGAACGCCTTCAACACCTTATAGAGTCCATGTCCTGATGAATTGAGGCTGTTCTGACACCTTGTAGAGTCCATGTCCTGATGAATTGAGACTGTTCTGACACCTTGTAGAGGCCATGTCCCGATGAATTGAGACTGTTCTGACACCTTGTAGAGTCCATGTCCTGATGAATTGAGACTGTTCTGACACCTTGTAGAGTCCACGCCTCGATGAATTGAGACTGTTCTGACACCTTGTAGAGTCCACGCCTCGATGTATTAAGGCTGTTCTGACACCTTGTAGAGTCCACGCCTCGATGAATTGAGACTGTTCTGAGGGCAGAAGAAAGGGGGTGTGCAACTCAGTATTAGAAAGGTGTTCTTAATGTTTTGATATACTCAGTGTATAAACATCTGACTTTGAAGTAAAGATGAAATGGTTTATTCTCAATGTCACAAACCTGGGACATAAATAAAGTACCAAACAAACAATTATTATTATTATTTATTATTATCCGAGAGCGTAGCGATTCTTCTGCTTTTCCATTCTAGGAATGAGAAAGCACAACATTTAAAGCAGCGTATTGAGATGTTTTAATGGCTGAGTTACAAATGGAGAAAAAACTGGATTTGTAAGGTAGGTTTAATATAAAATACTAGGTTGACTCCTGCAGAATGAGAAGCACACTTAACAGACTCATAACAAGGAAGCACAGCTATATCAACACCCTTCTGGTCAGTATGTATCAGGTCCATGTTGTCATGCCTAAACACAGCTATATCAACACCCTTCTGGTCAGATGTATGAGGTCCATGTTGTCATGCCTAAACACAGCTATATCAACACCCTTCTGGTCAGATGTATGAGGTCCATGTTGTCATGCCTAAACACAGCTATATCAACACCCTTCTGGTCAGATGTATCAGGTCCATGTTGTCATGCCTAAACACAGCTATATCAACACCCTTCTGGTCAGTATGTATCAGGTCCATGTTGTCATGCCTAAACACAGCTATATCAACACCCTTCTGGTCAGATGTATGAGGTCCATGTTGTCATGCCTAAACACAGCTATATCAACACCCTTCTGGTCAGATGTATGAGGTCCATGTTGTCATGCCTAAACACAGCTATATCAACACCCTTCTGGTCAGATGTATCAGGTCCATGTTGTCATGCCTAAACACAGCTATATCAACACCCTTCTGGTCAGATGTATCAGGTCCATGTTGTCATGCCTAAACACAGCTATATCAACTCCCTTCTGGTCAGATGTATGAGGTCCATGTTGTCATGCCTAAACACAGCTATATCAACTCCCTTCTGGTCAGATGTATGAGGTCCATGTTGTCATGCCTAAACACAGCTATATCAACTCCCTTCTGGTCAGATGTATGAGGTCCATGTTGTCATGCCTAAACACAGCTATATCAACACCCTTCTGGTCAGATGTATGAGGTCCATGTTGCTGTTGTCAATTGTGAGCAGCACATTTACCACTGCATTCAGTCTGAACCCCAGAATAAGCAGGAGGGAAAAAAAAGTAGCAAAACCTGTTTAAAATGTGTTACTGAGTCTAGATGTTATCCAATCAGGAGAAGAACAAGTGAAGGAAGCAGGGAGAATGAGTGAAGGTAAGGAGGGTTTATAGAGAGAACATGGAGAGTTCCTCAGTGTCTGAAGGGAACACGGGGCATAAAATGCATTGTGTGGAATAAGCAGGTAGCTAAAGGGATGGTTGAAATAAACATTAAACAGGGTGCTGAAATAAACATTAAACAGGGTGCTGAAATAAACATTAAACAGGGTGCTGAAATAAACATTAAACAGGGTGCTGAAATAAACATTAAACAGGGTGCTGAAATAAACATTAAACAGGGTGCTGGTGTGCTGAAATAAACATTAAACAGGGTGCTGAAATAAACATTAAACAGGGTGCTGAAATAAACATTAAACAGGGTGCTGGTGTGCTGAAATAAACATTAAACAGGGTGCTGAAATAAACATTAAACAGGGTGCTGAAATAAACATTAAACAGGGTGCTGAAATAAACATTAAACAGGGTGCTGAAATAAACATTAAACAGGGTGCTGAAATAAACATTAAACAGGGTGCTGAAATAAACATTAAACAGGGTGCTGAAATAAACATTAAACAGGGTGCTGGTGGGCTGAAATAAACATTAAACAGGGTGCTGAAATAAACATTAAACAGGGTGCTGGTGGGCTGAAATAAACATTAAACAGGGTGCTGAAATAAACATTAAACAGGGTGCTGAAATAAACATTAAACAGGGTGCTGAAATAAACATTAAACAGGGTGCTGAAATAAACATTAAACAGGGTGCTGAAATAAACATTAAACAGCCATATGCAATACGACTTCAGCATTGAGGGCAGCATTTTGTTGACAACATGGTGGTTTGCTCTATGTCCCCTGTGTGTGAATGATGGAAGAATCTTACATTTTTTATGTTTTTTTTAAGGTATTTTTCTTAAAACTGCATTGTTGGTTAAGGTCTTGTCAGTAAGCATTTCACTGTAAAGTCTACTACACCTGTTTTATTCGGCACGTGTGACAAATACATTTTGATTTGATTTGAGTGTGTGTGGTCACTTAGGCCTGCGCATCAACGAGTACTGGGACCATTATGTAGACATGAGATGCTTACTCTCAAAATGCAGAAAGTTAACAATCTGTGGTTTAGATTGAATTCAAAGTTAACACAAATGATAAAACTAAGCAATACGATGCAATAACCTACACATATGAAAGACCGTAGCACACAGGCCAGTACAATAACCTACACATATGAAAGACCGTAGCACACAGGCCAGTACAATAACCTACACATATGAAAGACCGTAGCACACAGGCCAGTACAATAACCTACACATATGAAAGACCGTAGCACACAGGCCAGTACAATAACCTACACATATGAAAGACCGTAGCACACAGGCCAGTACAATAACCTACACATATGAAAGACCGTAGCACACAGGCCAGTACAATAACCTACACATATGAAAGACCGTAGCACACAGGCCAGTACAATAACCTACACATATGAAAGACCGTAGCACACAGGCCAGTACAATAACCTACACATATGAAAGACCGTAGCACACAGGCCAGTACAATAACCTACACATACAATAACCTACACATATGAAAGACCGTAGCACACAGGCCAGTACAAAGACCGTAGCACACAGGCCAGTACAATAACCTACACATATGAAAGACCGTAGCACACAGGCCAGTACAATAACCTACACATATGAAAGACCGTAGCACACAGGCCAGTACAATAACCTACACATATGAAAGACCGTAGCACACAGGCCAGTACAATAACCTACACATATGAAAGACCGTAGCACACAGGCCAGTACAATAACCTACACATATGAAAGACCGTACAATAACACACAGGCCAGTACAATAACCTACACATATGAAAGACCGTAGCACACAGGCCAGTACAATAACCTACACATGGAGAAGACTCTAAAGGCACATGCAGTACCAACCAATACTACTCACCTGACAGACAGGGCAGGTGTGGACCAGTGCTCCCTTGACTGCATTCTTCTGGTCAGCAGCTATTCATTTCTTCTTCTTAGCAGCCACCGCCTGGGCATCAGTCAACAAGTTCAACTTCAATTTGAGATTGGAACATGCATTATGTAAGGGATAATCAACGAGGGACCAGGCCTTCTATGGAATATAATCAACAACATGGCGGATGTGTTTCACAACGCACTATTTATACCACGGCTATAATTTCACACATTTACCGCTAGAAATGTGTTCAACATGCACTGAAGTAGCTAGCAATTTTGCTAGACAGCTACAGTAGTTGCCCTTGGTAACAAAACAAACAGACTTGCTTGTTTAGCTAATCAATACCCTGTAATCAATGGGTCCTGCATGCTGGGAACAGGGTGGATAGCTCCAGATCTGAATGGCAGAAGTGTGTACAAGCTTTCGTTCCAGCTCATACCGGATTTCACATCATAGCCTATCGCTGTGATTCGTTATGTTGATTGTTTAAGTCATGTGTTTGGGACAACTGCTGGTCTTCAGGACTTCCTGCAATGACTGAAAGACCAAAGCAGGAGAATAGTGTTCCAGGATGAAACATCTTCCCTAGTTGAGAGGTGATGAGACTCAGGCACACCCATTGGTTCTGGAAATAGACAAGGTGCAAATGAGGTTTGCAATTTGGCATCATTAACGTGACAGTAATTTTTACCTCAAAGACAAACGTGTGATTCCACAATTAATTTAAAACCCAACATAGCAGGTAGGACTAAATACAGTTACATAACTAACGATCTGCTGTTCAGAGGGTAACAGCAACAAAAAAAAGATCAATGTCTCCCCGCAGTAAAGTAAGCACACTGTTGACTCAAGAGAGGAGGCTAATCTCCGAAACGTCTCAACACCACAGACTGAAATAATACAACGAGCAAAGGTTCGCTTCGAAGTCAAGTAGTTACTTAAAGTGTAAAAACTATTGTTCGATAAATCCGGAGAAATTACGGACCATGTAAAAAAAAAACAGTTCAGTCACTAAATCCGTCTCGAAGGACCAGTAAGAATAGTTGGTATGGCCTCACCTGTCTGAGTGGTCGGCTGTGAATGCCCTCACCCGCTATATACAGTTGAAGTGGGAAGTTTACATAAACCTTAGCCAAGTACATTTAAACTCAGGTTGTCACAATTCCTGACATTTAATCCTAGTGAAATTCTCTGTCTTGGGTCAGTTAAGATCACCACTTTATTTTTTAAGAATGTGAAATGTCAGAATAATAGTAGAGAGAATGATTTATTTCAGCTTTTTATTTATTTCATCACATTGCCAGTGGGTCAGAAGTTTACATACACTCAATTAGTATGTGGTAGCACTGCCTTTAAATTGTTTAACTTGAGTCAAACTTTTGGGGTAGCCTTCCACAAGCTTCCCACAATAAGTTGGGTGAATTTTGGCCCATTCCTCCTGACAAAGCTGGTGTAACTGAGTCAGGTTTGTAGGCCTCCTTGCACATGCTTTTTCAGTTCTGCCCACACATTTTCTATAGGATTGAGGTCAGGGCTTTGTGATGGCCACTCCAATACCTTGACTTCGTTGTCTTTATGCCATTTTGCCACAACGATGGAAGTATGCTTGGGGTCATTGTCCATTTGGAAGACCCATTTGCGACCAAGCTTTAACTTCCTGACTGATGTTATGAGATGTTGCTTCAATATAGCCACAAAATGTTCCTCCCTCATGATGCCATCTATTTTGTGAGGTGCACCAGTTCCTCCTGCAGAAAAGCACCCCACAACATGGTGCTACCTTCCCCGTGCTTCACGGTTGGGATGGTGTTCTTCAGCTTGCAAGCATCCCCCTTTTTCCTCCAAACATAACAATGGTCATTATGGCCAAACAGTTCAATTTTTTAAAATCAAACCTGAGGACATTTCTCCAAAAAGTATGATCTTTGTCCCCATGTGCAGTTGCAAACCGTAGTCTGTTTTTTTTATGGTGGTTTTGGAGCAGTGGCTTCTTCCTTGCTGAGCGGCCTTTCAGGTTATGTCAATATAGGACTCATTTTACTTTGCACTTTTCGCACCAAAGTATGTTCATCTCTAGGAGACAGAACGAGTCTTCTTCCTGAGCGGTATGACGGTTGTGTGGTCCCATGGTGTTTATACTTGCGTACTATTGTTTGTACAGATGAACGTGGTACCTTCAGGAGTTTGGAAATTGCTCCCAAGGATGAACCAGACTTCTGGAGGTCTACAATTTTTTTGGGAGGTCTTGGCTGATTTCTTTTGATTTTCCCATGATGTCAAGCAAAGAGGCACTGAGTTTGAAGGTAGGCCTTGAAATACATCCACAGGTACACCTCCAATCGACTCAAATTATGTTAATTAGCCTATCAGAAGCTTCTAAAGCCATGACATCATTTTCTGGAATGTTCCAAGCTGTTTAAAGGAACAGTCAACTGTCCTCTATAGTGCTGTCCTGTTAGAACATGATGTTGAGGTCCATCACTGTACTCTTGATAGTCACCACCACACACAGACACAGACACACAGACACAGACACGCAGACACACAGACATGCAGACACACAGACACAGACACACAGACACACAGACACGCAGACACACAGACACACAGACACAGACACATACACTCAGACACACAGACACTCAGACACAGACACACAGACACATACACACAGACACTCAGACACACAGACACATACACAAATACACACATACACACAGACACACAGACACATACACACAGACACACAGACACATACACACAGACACATACACAGACACAGACACACAGACACACAGACACAGACACACAGACACATACACACAGACACACGTACACATACACACAGACACACAGACACACAGATACATACACACAGACACACAGACACATACACACAGACACATACACACAGACACATACACACAGACACATACACACATACACACAGACACATACACACAGACACATACACACAGACACATACACACAGACACACAGACACATACACACATACACACAGACACATACACACAGACACATACACACATACACACAGACACATACACACAGACACATACACACAGACACATAGACACACAGACACATACACACAGACACATACACACAGACACAGACACACAGATACACAGACACACAGACACAGACACATACACACAGACACACAGACACACAGATACATACACACAGACACACAGACACACAGACACACAGACACAGACACACAGACACATACACACAGACACATACACACAGACACACAGACACATACACACAGACAGCTGTTTCCATTTGAAGATGTTGATATGATTCTGGTCATTCAGATGACATGGAATGTTACTGTTGTGGTTCTATAAGACGAAGATATGAACACATGTAAACAGTATTAGTTGAGGGTTGTAACTATGCAGTATACATGTACATGAGTAAATGCATATGGCATTACACTTATAACACGTCTATAAAGGTCTATAAACACGGCATCAATATAATATATATAACTTATGGCCGTCCGAAATAACACAACATACGATAACCAATAGGCAAAGTAGCATTGGTAACTCTAACACTGAAGAATAGTAACAGTTATACAGTAGAACAAACGTCTGAAACTTATAAAAGCAACAGGAAGTAATTAGTGGTAATTACTTATTATTACACCGCATGTAAAAACCTCAATAAACCTCCCCCCCTGCAACTTACATTTTGATGCAGGCACAACATTCAGACATTCATGTTACTGTTGAAAAATAAAAAGTCCTCTGAAACAAGTGTTCTCCCTTCTGACTTCTATAACACTCCGACCTGAGTGTGCGGGTGCAGCGTCCAGATGCGCATTTCCAAGCGCTCTGATTGGTTGGGAATGGCAGGGCAATGGTGGGTGAGGGATAACTCAGGTGGGCTGAGCAGCCTAACTAACGGAACTTCAGGGAAACGGAAGGGACTGTGAGGGGAAGTTAGGTAGAGGAGAGGAGAGGAGAGGAGCGGGAGGGCCGTTTTTATACAAACGTTTTTAAGAATGCCTAGTTTCACCATCTAAGTTAGCTAGCTAGTTAAAAGCCAAAGAAAGCTAAACCCGTTTTTATGAATTTCTTATGCGTTTAAATGGTTAGACAAATAGACGGCTAATGTAGCCATCTATAGCCAGACTAATGTTGCTAAATAGCTAACCATGAGCTAGCTGGATAAATAACAGCTATTGTGTAAATGTAAAACCTGCCCAAGACAGTTCTCAGAATTGCCCATTTTAACAAATGTAGCCAATTTATGAATGACTAAATGTAGCAATTTAACGTTCGATAGTTCATCCAGAGATTCTTACCTTTGCCTCGATTTGTCAGTCTCGTCCAGATCATCATGACCCTGGTGAGTGACGTGAAGCTTGAGACAGGTAGTTCTTTATGATAGCTACATTAACAGCTAATTAGCATTTCATTTGGTGGGGGAAAGTGGAAAAGTATGATTGGAACCATTTCCGTGTTGGAACGCTAGGTTTTATGGGTATTATGACTCATACTGTGGTTCTTTATAGCCAAGGGAAATATCTACCCCATGTTCACCTTGTGATTTACACCCAGGTTATGCCCCTAACCCACTGTCGTTCTGCATGTATAACCTTTCCTGGCGACGGTGTGAGGATGATGTGGGGGGATGTGGGGATGATGTGGATGTGGGGGGATGGGGGCAGCCTAGTGCCTCAGGTGTTTCCAAACTGCTGCTACTGCAGAGGAGAGAGGAAAGCCCAGTGTCCATCCCATCTTCAGGTCCCCCCGTGGAAAAACACCCAGAATGCATCTCTCTCTCTCTCTCTCTCTCTCTCTCTCTCTCTCTCTCTCTCTCTCTCTCTCTCTCTCTCTCTCTCTCTCTCTCTCTCTCTCTCTCTCTCTCTCTCTGTATGTAGTAGCAAATAACTGAAGTTGGTATTTTCCTGAGTGAGACAGATGACTGTGTGTGTGTGTGTGTGTCTGTGTGTTTGTGTGTGTGTGTGTGTGTCTGTGTGTTTGTTAGAGGTCTTGGTGAGTGAGATTCCCCTGGCGGTCACAGTGACCTCTCTACCTGTCACAGCTTATGTAACCCTCAACAGCCCAGCCACTGCACTCCACATGTTCATTTTATTCCACTCATTTGTAGTGTGTGTGTATAATCTGTGTGCGTGTGCATGTGTGTCTGTGTGTGCCAGTCAGTCAGTCCGTACTCCGCTGCATGGTGGAAGAGTCTGGAGATTCTTCTCAGTGAAACAACTCCCCATCTCCCTGCCGAGGCAGCAGGCAAGGTGCACACGTTGTCATGGCAGCGAGCCCAGGCAGGCAGCCTCTTTCATGTCTGTCAAGACTGGCTAGAGAGACAGAGAGAGAGACAGAGAGAGAGAGAGACAGAGAGACAGAGAGACAAAGAGAGAGAGAGAGATATAGACAGAGATAGAGAGAGAGAGACAGACAGAGAGAGAGACAGACAGAGAGAGAGACAGAGATAGAGAGACACAGACAGAGAGACAGAGAGACTGACAGAGAGAGGGACAGCCAGAGAGAGAGAGAGAGAGAGACAGAGATAGAGAGACACAGACAGAGAGACAGAGAGAGAGAGACAAAGAGATAGACAGAGATAGAGAGAGCGAGAGAGAGAGAGAGGCAAAGAGACAGACAGAGAGAGAGAGACACAGACAGAGAGACTGACAGAGAGTTAGACAGACAGAGACAGAGAGAGCGAGAGAGACCTAAAGTAGGGGAACCAGCTATCTAATGGTGTGGCATGTAGTTTGAGTGGCATGTGTGTGTGAACTGTGTGTCTTTTTGTGAGTGCATGTAAATGTGTATGTTTTTCAGTGTGCATATGTACATATATCTGTGTGTGTGTGTGTGTGTGTGTGTGTGTGTGTGTGTGTGTGTGTGTGTGTGTGTGTGTGTGTGTGTGTGTGTGTGTGTGTGTGTGTGTGTGTGTGTGTGTGTGTGTGTGTGTGTGTGTTCACACCCGTGTGTGTGTGTGTTCCTTACTACTATATCTCAGTGGACCAGACTCAGGCTCCGCTTGGACAGTGATGATGTTGATTTGCTGACAGAGAGCCTGCCTGGTCACAGAACATGAATCATTTAGTCACCAGAGCAGCCCTGGAAATGTCACGTCTCATCACGACGCACCATGCCTCAGTGTCCCAGTAGCTTCCCTGTTTACATTACAGCAACCTGAGTTAAGAGGAGGAGGAAGACTTGAGTAAAGAGATAAACTGAGATTTGTTGCGTCAGGGTTGTTGTTCCTGCAGGATCGGGGAGATACTGACACTATCAAGGCCCAAACCCTGTGACTGTGCTGAGAGAAAATACATAACATATCAAAGCTTCATTTAAGGAATCAAGATATTGATTCCTCTAGTCTCTTGATTCCTCTAGTCTCTTGATTACTCTAGTCTCTTGATTACTCTAGTCTCTTGATTCCTCTAGTCTTGATTCCTCTAGTCTTGATTCATCTAGTCTTGATTCCTCTAGTCTCTTGATTACTCTAGTCTCTTGATTACTCTAGTCTCTTGATTTCTCTAGTCTCTTGATTTCTCTAGTCTCTTGATTTCTCTAGTCTCTTGATTTCTCTCGTCTCTTGATTACTCTAGTCTCTTGATTACTCTAGTCTCTTGATTACTCTAGTCTCTTGATTACTCTAGTCTCTTGATTTCTCTCGTCTCTTGATTACTCTAGTTAAAGCTTATTGAAATCAGTTTTGAAGTCAAACTGTGGCCTGATTCTATTTATTTCTTGGTCACCCAGTTCCTGTCAATCCAATGTTATTCCTTATTTGAGTTTTACCCTAACTGACCTGACTTCTAACAAATGCTGCCTTGACTTGACTCAGATGTGAAAGTAACAGTGTGAAAGACATCGTAAGCAAAATGTATTTTGTAGTGCTTCCATTCCTCTAGGACCAGGATTCAAGAACAAGATTAAGAATGCTCCTGAATTTAAAATGACTCTGAATAGGCATTTTAGTCCCAGGACTTGACTTAATCTGAGCTGAGAGAAACAAGTTTGACTTGAAAGCATATTTCTGTGTTGTGTAAGCAGTCTTTCCAATAAAGCAGCACCATTTAGAAAGTAACAAAACATAGAATTATCCAACATACATCACAATAAACACTGAACACTTCTCAATGAACTTCTTCAGAATCTTTATTACAAGATATTAGGCTACGGTACAAATCAGTAAGATCATAGTACAGTACAGTACAAGGTACGTAGTGTTAAGATGGTTCTGGAGGTTAGTCATTCAAAGCTGTGTACCAGGTGTCCCAGAATACACTAGATCATCTTTAGAACGTTGCCATGCATCAATCCCATTTCTGCCATGCATCAATCCCATTTCTGCCATGCATCAATCCCATTTCTGCCATGCATCAATCCATTTCTGCCATGCATCAATCCCATTTCTGCCATGCATCAATCCATTTCTGCCATGCATCAATCCCATTTCTGCCATGCATCAATCCCATTTCTGCCATGCATCAATCCATTTCTGCCATGCATCAATCCCATTTCTGCCATGCATCAATCCCATTTCTGCCATGCATCAATCCCATTTCTGCCATGCATCAATCCCATTTCTGCCATGCATCAATCCCATTTCTGCCATGCATCAATCCCATTTCTGCCATGCATCAATCCATTTCTGCCATGCATCAATCCCATTTCTGCCATGCATCAATCCATTTCTGCCATGCATCAATCCATTTCTGCCATGCATCAATCCCATTTCTGTCATGCATCAATCCATTTCTGCCATGCATCAATCCCATTTCTGCCATGCATCAATCCCATTTCTGCCATGCATCAATCCATTTCTGCCATGCATCAATCCCATTTCTGCCATGCATCAATCCATTTCTGCCATGCATCAATCCATTTCTGCCATGCATCAATCCATTTCTGCCATGCATGCGTTGGTAATTCAGTGGTAAGAAGTAGCCCTGAACAATGGCAACAACCGAAGAAGAACAAAATGTCTACAGCTATAAGGTATAGAAAGCACAACATAAACAACCAAGTGGTCTGTTTTATCCCTCATGATATTTGGCACACACGATAATGCACAATGCAATAGAAATAGTTTATCAAGAGGGGAGGGTGTACAGTTATATTTAACAAACCAGACTTAAGCCTCTTGTAACGTTACAAACATGTGGTGTACAGTCCTGTATAATGTATATAAATGACTCTATAGCTGCAAAAAACTGATCAGGCGACATAAAAATTCAGAAGAAGTAAAAAAAGGAGAAATCGCTTTCATTCATTCTGTCATCGTAATTCTCTACATACAAAACTGTCCCTCAGTCGGGCCTTGAGCAACTGTAAAATACACATCCAAAGGGTCCATAAATAAGGCATCTTTATACAGACACGTTATGTTAGATTACGACAAACCATTTCACTGCTTCTTTTCTCCACTGTGCAACATAACGCCTGATTCCCAGATCTATTTGTGCTGTCTTGCCAACTCTTTATCACTCATTGTCACGCCAAACATGACACTTCCATAAGGAGTTGACAAGGACAGCAGGAACGGACTGGCGCCCAGGCTAACAGAACGTGGGGCTACCATTTCTTATTTACACGTTTCCTATATTATTTGTTTGCACTCGTCGTCATCAAGAATCAAGAGCAGAAAGAATGGTTATGTAATATGGTACGTTTTGATTGATATAACAACGTGTGCTTTAGTTAAGTAGATCATTTAAAACCGTTCCTTCCCTGATTTCTGTGAGGTTTCGACGGCATCGTCTCTTTCTACCGCTGGAACCTTAGATTCATCGTCTTCCTCCTTCATCATCCTCCCCTGGTTACATGGTTCAGACGCTCCAGACATTTACATTACATTTAAGTCATTTACTGTAAACACACCTGATTCTACTAATCAACTGCTACGCAGGACCTTGATTGACCGAATCTGGTGTGTGAAAGACCCTTTCTACACGGCTACATTTGTTGGCTGCCTGCTTAGGAGTTTTGATTGTACGACCAATGGTTGACTAGTGTAAAAAAAGTGTAGGGCTGGAGAAAAAGCCTGCTGCTCACCCAGTAGCTCTCCAGGTGGAGGGTTGGGCCATTCCTGTTTTAGAAGAGTTCTGTGGGCCTAAACCCTGCATGATAGAATTCACCTATTTCACCTGGGCCTCTGTTTCCATCTCTCTCTCTGTCTCCACCTCTGTCTTCATCTCCCGCTAATCTCTGCCTCTCTCTCTGTCTCTGCCTCTCTTTATTTCTGTCACTGTCTTCATCTCGGTCTCCACCTCTCTTTATCTCTGTCTCCACCTCTCTTCATTTCTGTCTCCACCTCTCTTTATCTCTGTCTCCACCTCTCTTTATCTCTGTCACTATCTTCATCTCCGCCTCTCTTTATCTGTCTCCACCTCTGTCTTTATCTCCCGCTAATCTCTGCCTCTCTCTCTGTCTCCACCTCTCTTTATCTCTGTCTCCACCTCTCTCTTTATCTCTGTCTCCACCTCTCTCTTTATCTCTGTCTCCACCTCTCTTTATCTCTGTCTCCACCTCTCTTTATCTCTGTCTCCACCTCTCTTTATCTCTGTCTCCACCTCTCTTTATCTCTGTCTCCACCTCTCTTCATCTCTGTCTCCACCTCTCTTTATCTCTGTCTCCACCTCTCTTCATCTCTGTCTCCACCTCTCTTTATCTCTGTCTCCACCTCTCTCTTTATCTCTGTCACTGTCTTCATCTCTGTCTCCACCTCTCTCTTCATCTTTGTCTCTGTCTTCATCTCCATCTCCACCTCTCTTTATCTCTGTCACTATCTTCATCTCCGCCTCTCTTTATCTGTCTCCACCTCTGTCTTCATCTCTCTCTCCGCCTCTCTCTTCATCTCTGTCACTATCTTCATCTCTCTCTCCGCCTCTCTCTTCATCTCTGTCACTGTCTTCATCTCTCTCTCCGCCTCTCTCTTCATCTCTGTCACTATCTTCATCTCTCTCTCCGCCTCTCTCTTCATCTCTGTCACTGTCTTCATCTCTCTCTCCGCCTCTCTCTTCATCTCTGTCACTGTCTTCATCTCTCTCTCCGCCTCTCTCTTCATCTCTGTCACTGTCTTCATCTCTCTCTCCGCCTCTCTCTTCATCTCTGTCACTGTCTTCATCACTGTTTCCGCCTTTCTCTTCATCTCTGTCTCTGACTGTCTTCATCTCTGTCTCCACCTCTGCCTTGATCACTCTCTGTCTCCACCTCTGTCTCCAGCTCTCTGTGTCTCCACCTCTGTCTCCATCTCTCTGTGTCTCCACCTCTGTCTCCATCTCTCTGTGTCTCCACCTCTGTCATCATCTTTCTGTCTGTCTCCACCTCTGTGTCCACCACTCTTTCTGTCTCCGCCTCTGTCTTCATCTCTGTCTCGATCACTCTCTGTGTCTCCACCTCTGTCTCGATCACTCTCTGTGTCTCCACCTCTGTCTCGATCACTCTCTGTGTCTCCACCTCTGTCTCGATCACTCTCTGTGTCTCCACCTCTGTCTCGATCACTCTCTGTGTCTCCACCTCTGTCTCGATCACTCTCTGTGTCTCCACCTCTGTGTCCATCTCTCTGTCTGTCTCCACCTCTGTGTCCACCACTCTTTCTGTCTCCGCCTCTGTCTTCATCTCTGTCTCCATCTCGGCTGCTTCCCCATCCTGCCAGTATAAGTCTCAGGAGATCATCATGAGGACTGGGAGAGAGAGGAGATGGGACTGGAAGTGCTTGTTGCCACATGGGTTAAAAGTGCTTATATACACTGTCTTTGGATCAAAACTGCAAATATCATATAGAAAATGAGAATCAATGTCCTTCCGGGGGGTGATGTGTTTAAGCCTCTGTCTGTGTTTTCTCTGTCCCGTTTTTTAGCGCCTCGTCAACGCCGTTCTCGTCCTCGACAACTGTGGAGAACATGGAAGAGATGATGAGGAGGAGGAGGAGGGTTGGCACGTTATCACATCTAAGAATCGAATATCTCATTGATGTGAATGCATGGAACTCATGCACTAGGCTACAGCACGGAAGTAGAGAGAGCGAGAGGTAGAGAAAGCGAGATGGTGTGTGTGTGTGTGTGTGTGTGTGTGTGTGTGTGTGTGTGTGTGTGTGTGTGAGCATGTTTTGGAAGTGTTGCATGTGCTACGTTTATTTAATTGGTCATGCACGACACACACACACACACACACACACACACACACACACACACACACACACACACACACACACACACACACACACACACACACACACACACACACACACACACACACACACACACACACACACACACACACACACACACACACACACACACATAAGAGACACATCCAGAAAATATTCTAGAATCCTCTAGAATCCCAGCATGCATGTCGGTTGGACTATTCAGTAGAACAGCACGACAACACTTGTATCAAAAGGCATTGAAGAGTGCAAGCACTGCGCATCCAAACATGTGTTGCAATGCCAACAGAATTGTTAAAACCCATTGACCCCCATACCATAATCATCAGACTACAGTCATGGAATGCGATAGCCTACTGTGCATCACGGGGAGATGGTGAACAGATTCGACTTCCCATTGAACTGCCCATCCCATGACTTCCCATCCCATGATTATGAACATAGAAGACATCCCCATAACACAACTGAAAATGCTTTGATGGTCACAGATACCTCGTTTGCTTCTGCCTATCTGTCCAAGTTTGGGTGGGCGTTTCCCCCCCTGCGAGCCGCTGAAGAAGTTGTTGGTGTCTTGGAGGCGACAGGTGAAGGAAAGGTGTCCCTCGTCATCCTCATTTCCATAATGACTCATTTTGTCTTGTAGTACTTCCGACATGTCCAACTGCGTCTTAATTATCAACCGAGGTGCACAAACGAAAACAAAATGAACCTCCGCTCGACGTCTACGTCCACTATGGTGGCGTTATAACCGCTTATGCACGCTTGTAACACAGGAGAAAAACAATGTAACGTTAACCAAGACTACTGACGTTATCTGGCTGCCCAGTCCTGCTGTCTGTTTACCTCGAAGGCACGTGTCTCGTATGGTGCGCAACCAAAACGCGATTGATCCCCCAAATATTTTTTTTTAAACGCTCAATTTCTACTTTCGGAAAGCTTCGGCAACATTATTCACATGTTCCAGTGGGTTCTACTGTGCGTATTGTTCTGTAAACGCGGGGCGCATAGATATTGCCACCGTGGTACGCCTTCTAGCTGGAAGAACGGCTGGAGCGCCGCACGGAAAGTCTGAGGAAAATATGCAAATTGAGGAGCGATGCAAAACACGGATCCCGCGGGCGGAGGGAGGGAGAGCAGAGAGAGAGAGAGAGAGAGAGAGAGAGAGAGAGAGAGAGTAGAGAGAGAGAGAGAGAGAGAGAGAGGGGGAGAGCAGAGAGAGAGAGAGAGAGAGGTAGAGAGAGAGAGAGAGAGGTAGAGGTAGAGAGAGAGGGGGGTAGAGAGAGAGAGACAGAGAGAGGGGGGTAGAGAGAGAGAGAGGGGTAGAGAGAGAGAGAGAGAGAGAGAGAGAGAGAGAGAGGGGGAGAGCAGAGAGAGAGAGAGAGAGAGTGGGGGAGAGCAGAGAGAGAGAGAGGGGGAGAGCAGAGAGAGAGAGAGGGGGGTAGAGAGAGAGAGAGGGGGGTAGAGAGAGAGAGAGAGACAGAGAGAGAGGGGGGTAGAGCAGAGCAGGTGGTGCTGCAGACCACAGCCGATCCAGAACGGAGAAGATTCCAGTTTGGACCGACTGACAGAGGACTGATGTTACATCCGCACGTCGTCTAGCTGGAATCACAATCCAATTCAATCACATGTATTTATAAAGCCCTTCTTACATCAGCTGATATCTCAAAAGTGCTGTACACAAACTCAGCCTAAAACCCAAAACAGCAAGCAATACTGGGGCGGCAGGCTAGCCTAGTGGTTAGAGCGTTGGACTACTAACCGAAAGGTTGCAAGTTCAAATCCCCGAGCTGACAAGGTACAAATCTGTCGTTCAGCCCCTGAACAGGCAGTTAACCCACCGTTCCCAGGCCTTCATTGAAAATAAGAAGTTGTTCTTAACTGACTTGCCTGGTTAAATAAAGGTCAAATAAACATGAAAAGCATGGTGGCTAGGAAAGACAATGTACATATTCTTATCCCCTTCACTTGTGTCTATAAGACAGTAGTTTTGGAATTGTTAGTTAGATTACTTGTTGGTTATCACTGCATTGTTGGAACTAGAAGCACAAGCATTTCGCTACACTCGCATTAACATCTGCTAACCATGTGTATGTGACAAATAAAATTTGATTTGATTTGACATTGGACTATGAATTTATTGTAGGCTATACGGTGAATATGGTCGACTGGAAGACAAAATATTGAGCTATACATTATTAATGCATTTTCATCGGTATTATATAGGCTAAGTAAGAAAGAGGGTGATTCACATTTTGGAAATGTAAATTCAACAGTATATTTGTAGTCCAGAGAATTGTTAGGCCTACTGACATTTTTGGCTGATTTAAAAATTGAATGTTGAACTGGTGTACTGTACAGGCCTTGTCACTGTATTTCTCGAACTAGTGTGTGATGGCCTATATTGATCTATAGTTGTTCTTCCTGTCGTGCTGTGTAGCCTATTGCCTTGTGTTACAGCAGTGTTGTAATGGATGGACCCACCTAGTAGACAAGCAGGAAGCCTCACCAGAGGATGGCAGTGTTTTCTTATATGATCAGACAGACTGGAGGTCAGATTCATGTATGTGCCCTGGTTCTGTTTCTCACCCTGAACCATGTACCTAGACTGACCTGGGAACATAAAGCCCCTTAAGACCTTTTACACAGGTACAGTTTGTTCAGTTGTAATGTTCTGAATCCCCATATTTTCACACAATCTCACAAAGGGGCCGGTTGAGTCCACTCTATCCGGAGACCACATTTTGTTCCATGTGGAACACGGAGACTCAACCACACAACACAATCAAATCCCTGTAGGAAACATTCATGAGAGATGGAAAGAGAGAAGGGGGGGGGGGGGGGCATACTCCTGCTCACTATGGTAAGTCTCTCTGGATAAGAGCATCTGCTAAATGACTAAAATATGAAATGTAATAGAGAGAGAGAGATGTTGTTGTAAGTAAATCACAGAATATAATTTCTCCCAACCTCTCGTTTTACAGGCGGTCTGGAGTAAGAGAGAGGTGATGAAAACACGCACACACATGAAACCAAACACCAGCTCTTGTAGCGGGGCCATCTTCAATATGCCGTCTACTGTTCCTGGTCCAACCCTGTCACACCTAGTCTCACCCTGTCACACCTAGTCTCACCCTGTCACACCTAGTCTCACCCTGTCACACCTAGTCTCACCCTGTCACACCTAGTCTCACCCTGTCACACCTAGTCTCACCCTGTCACACCTAGTCACACCCTGTCACACCTAGTCTCACCCTGTCACACCTAGTCTCACCCTGTCACACCTAGTCTCACCCTGTCACACCTAGTCTCACCCTGTCACACCTAGTCTCACCCTGTCACACCTAGTCTCACCCTGTCACACCTAGTCACACCCTGTCACACCTAGTCTCACCCTGTCACACCTAGTCTCACCCTGTCACACCTAGTCTCACCCTGTCACACCTAGTCTCACCCTGTCACACCTAGTCTCACCCTGTCACACCTAGTCACACCCTGTCACACCTAGTCTCACCCTGTCACACCCAGTCTCACCCTGTCACACCCTGTCACACCTAGTCACACCCTGTCACACCTAGTCACACCCTGTCACACCTAGTCTCACCCTGTCACACCTAGTCACACCCTGTCACACCCAGTCTCACCCTGTCACACCTAGTCACACCCAGTCTCACCCTGTCACACCTAGTCTCACCCTGTCACACCTTCTCACCCTGTCTAGCCCTGTCACACCTAGTCTCACCCTGTCACACCTAGTCACACCCTGTCACACCTAGTCTCACCCTGTCACACCTAGTCTCACCCTGTCACACATAGTCTCACCCTGTCACACCTAGTCACACCCTGTCACACCCAGTCTCACCCTGTCACACCTAGTCACACCCAGTCTCACCCTGTCACACCTAGTCTCACCCTGTCACACCTTCTCACCCTGTCTAGCCCTGTCACACCCAGTCTCACCCTGTCACACCCAGTCTCACCCTGTCACACCTAGTCTCACCCTGTCACACCTTCTCACCCTGTCTAGCCCTGTCACACCCAGTCTCACCCTGTCACACCCAGTCTCACCCTGTCACACCTAGTCACACCCAGTCTCACCCTGTCACACCTAGTCTCACCCTGTCACAACTAGTCTCACCCTGTCACACCCAGTCTCACTCTGTCTCACTCTGTCTCATCCTGTCTCACCCTGTCTCGCCCTGTCACACCTAGTCTCACCCTGTCACACGCTGTCTCACCCTGTCTTACCCTCTTTCACCCTGTCTCACCCTGTCACACCCAGTCTCACTCTGTCTCATCCTGTCTCACCCTGTCTCACCCTGTCACACCTAGTCTCACCCTGTCACACGCTGTCTCACCCTGTCTCACCCTCTTTCACCCTGTCTCACCCTGTCACACCCAGTCTCACTCTGTCCCACTCTGTCTCACTCTGTCTCATCCTGTCTCACCCTGTTTCACCCTGTCACACGCTGTCTCGCCCTGTCACACCCTGTCTCACCCTGTCTCACCCTGTCTCACCCAGTCTCCCAGGACCCGTGGGAATCAAAGGAGAGCCCTGATGTTAGAGACATGTATCTGACGTCTGTGTTATACCCTTCTGTATAGAGACATGTATCTGACGTCTGTGTTATACCCTTCTGTATGGAGACATGTATCTGATGTATGTGTTATACCCTTCTGTATAGAGACATGTATCTGACGTCTGTGTTATACCCTTCTGTATAGAGACATGTATCTGACGTCTGTGTTATACCCTTCTGTATAGAGACATGTATCTGATGTATGTGTTATACCCTTCTGTATAGAGACATGTATCTGATGTATGTGTTATACCCTTCTGTATAGAGACATGTATCTGACGTCTGTGTTATACCCTTCTGTATAGAGACATGTATCTGACGTCTGTGTTATACCCTTCTGTATAGAGACATGTATCTGATGTATGTGTTATACCCTTCTGTATAGAGACATGTATCTAACGTCTGTGTTAACGTATCAGTGGATTATTCATGTGTTATACCCTTCTGTATAGAGACATGTATCTGACGTCTGTGTTAACGTATCAGTGGATTATTCATGTGTTATACCCTTCTGTATAGAGACATGTATCTGATGTATGTGTTATACCCTTCTGTATAGAGACATGTATCTGACGTCTGTGTTAACGTATCAGTGGATTATTCATGTGTTATAATAGTTAGTGCAGCCCTGCATGTCTTATTACTCATCAATCAGAGGGATACAAATGAAGAACTGTAAAACAAAATTCAACGTGTTTTAAAATCCGGGCATTTATTTGTATAAAATGATGAGGAAGTACGTGTCAGTAAATTCCTAATTACAAATGAGGAATCCATACGGTGTTGTTTGACCCAAATGGTGGTGTCTGTTCATGAATAGAGACCGTTGACATCTACAGTAACACAGGCACTCCTGACAGGAGCCTTTCTTTCTCAAATAGTTTCATCACAACCTCATTTAAGTAGTTATGATTGTACAATGACTTGTGTGGTGTCTCTGGTACCATCAACACCTTCTATAATAGCCATTATACACTCTGTCAATCATCGTTACTGGAAAACATTTTGTCATTTTATACTCTGTCTCCCCCTCTCTACCTCTCTCTGTCTGCACCTCTCTACCTCTCTCTGTCTGCCCCTCTCTCCCCCTCTCTACCCCTCTCTCCCTCTCTCTGTCTCCCCCTCTCTACCTCTCTCTGTCTGCACCTCTCTCTCCCCCTCTACCCCTCTCTCCCTCTCTCTGTCTGCCCCTCTCTCCCCCTCTCTCAATCCCCCTCTACCTCTCCCCATCTTTACCTCTCTCTGTCTGCACCTCTCTACCTCTCTCTGTCTGCCCCTCTCTCCCCCTCTCTACCCCTCTCTCAATCCCCCTCTACCCCACCCCTTCTTTACCTCTCTCTCTCCCCCTCTTTACCACTCTCTCCTCCCCTCTTTCGATCTCTCTTTCTCCCCATCTCTACTTCTCTCTCCCCCTCTTTCGCTCTCTCTCCCCCTTCTCTACCTCTCTCTCTCGCTCTCTCTCCATCTCCCCATCTCTACCCCTCTCTCTCTCCCCCTTTCTACCTCTCCCTCCCCCTCTTTCGCTCTCTCTCTCCTCTACCCCTCTCTCTCTCCTCTACCTCTCTCCTCTACCTCTCTCTCTCTCTCTCTCTCTCTCTCTCTCTCTCTCTCTCTCTCTCTCTCTCTCCACCTCTTTCGCTCTCTCTCTCTCCTCTATCTCTCTCCTCTACCTCTCTCTCTCTCTCCTCTACCTCTCTCTCTCTCTTTCCCTCTCTCCCTCCCCCACTCTACTTCTCTTTAATACTTCAGACAGCGTGTGTAGGAGCTGTAGATGGTTCTGTCGACCCACCGCCGGAACCTGGACACCGCTGTGTAAACGCCCGGAAACTTGGCATCTCCGCAGCCGTTTCCCCATGATACCACACCGTAGACACGCCCCTCGCACACCAGCGGTCCGCCGGAATCTCCCTGGAAACCACAAGGTACACCACACCCACACTCAGTTTCCATGACAACGTGTCTCATTTTCTGAGGCCACCACAAGGTAGGTAACTATCATGAGAAGAGAGGAAATTTGGAATTAAAATGTGATTGTGTTGTGTAACTATAGATTAAGGAAATAGGTTCTCGAACGCAACCTTAATAATCCTATACAGCTCGTGGGAACTGACAGGCCAATAGGGCGTGTTCAAAAACTCAACCTGTTACATCTATCAGGTCCAGTACCTTGCACGCGTCCTTGCCCCCAGCATTGTATCCGGCACAGATCATGTTGGAGGTGATGTTCCCATTGAAAGACTCGCTGCTGTTGCACCTGGCCGATGACACGATGGGCAGCTTGACAGTCCGCAGGGTGGAGGGGATCTGACCCCCTCCCAGAGAGGTGTACCCCCACCCCGACACACGACACACCCGCCCCGCCATAACCCCTGTACCCTGCCGAGGGAGGGGTGCCAGGGACACATAGCTACCCATCACCATGGGAACCCTCAGCTGCAAAGGGTGGAAGAAAAGAGATAGAGGGGGGAGTTGAATTGAGTTGACTGATTTGAGTTGAATTGAGTTGACTGATTTGAGTTGAATTGAGTTGAATTGAGTTGACTGATTTGAGTTGACTGATTTGAGTTGAATTGAGTTGACTGATTTGAGTTGATTTGAGTTGACTGATTTGAGTTGAATTGAGTTGATTTGAGTTGAATTGAGTTGACTGATTTGAGTTGACTGATTTGAATTGAGTTGAATTGAACAGAATATAATTGAACTGAACTAAACTGAAATACATGTACTTACTAAGTTATTACAAGGTAATTACAAATGTAATACACAGCTAGTTACTCTAATATAAGGCCTATCACTTGGCCAAACATCCTAAAACAGCTGTATACAATGATGTTATAATGAACATGAATATGAAAGGTAGGTGAATATGTACATGGTCTATGGTTGTATCCTGTACCTTGATGAGCATGATGTCAGCATTGTTGGTGGTCTTGTCGTACAGCGGATGAGGGATGATTCTGTGAGGTTTGGAATACTGCTCCGTTCCCTCGAACATACTCAGAGAGTAGTCCCCTGCTACAATCATCATCTGATCTGACCTGGGAGGAGAGGCAAGGGAGACATCAGAGATACTACAGTCAACCTCGTTGTTGACATTATTGGAGCATTGCCATCTGCTCTGTCCTTAGACGGTGGAGTGCAACGAGCTGTGTTCAACGTGGCAAACACTGACTAACGTTATTTAAAATACATTTTCCCTTCTGCTTTATGCAACAAATAACAAAGGAAAAGATATCTGAGGTGCGTTCAACGTCCCAAAAGTTTCCTTTGCGCTGACTGCACTGGAGTGTGTGTATAAGTGGGTACAATGCTTCCCTGTGTGAAACAGGAACAATGTGACTGTTATCCTATCTGAACCTACAACGTCTGACATGTTGACACCTCGTCGTGTAACGCTGCGCTGCGATGACAGACATGCCAAGGTTGCTCTGCTGAGCCCAGTGTGTCTCTTATCGCCCTTACTGTCTGTCTGACCTCCCAGTCCCAAGACTCACTGAGGCTGCTAACAACAAACCAACAGAGATCAGGACTGATTCTCACAACAACAACAAAAACACATGAAAAAAAATCACAGGTAAATGTAAAAACACACGTGGTTAAAAACACACGTGGTTATAAACACACGTGGTTATATACACACGTGGTTATAAACACACGTGGTTATAAACACACGTGGTTAAAAACACACGTGGTTAAAAACACACGTGGTTATAAACACACGTGGTTATAAACACACGTGGTTAAAAACACACGTGGTTAAAAACACACGTGGTTATAAACACACGTGGTTAAAAACACACGTGGTTATAAACACACGTGGTTATAAAAACACGTGGTTATAAACACACGTGGTTATATACACACGTGGTTATAAACACACGTGGTTATAAACACACGTGGTTATAAACACGTGGTTATATACACACGTGGTTATATACACACGTGGTTATAAACACACGTGGTTAAAAACACACGTGGTTATAAACACACGTGGTTATAAACACGTGGTTATTGGACGTATGAACACCTGTGTGAAACAAATCATGTGAAATTCTAGTATTTTTTATATACATTTTCATGAGTGGGACATGTGGTTTTGGACACGTGTGAAGTTTTTAACATGTGACAGAGACAGTAATACACGGTTATTTCTAAGTTTTGTGTTTTGTTTTGTTCTGCTTTACTTTTTCAAATGTATTTATTTTTTATTTTTTATCTTACTACTACAGTATTAGGAAAGAGCAAGTAAGAAAAACATGTCACTGTAGTACTGCACATCTGTGGCATATGGATACAGTGTTTAGAGTCATGCTAACTTCTCCTCAGTGTAATAAAGCAGTACATTGACGGACTCACCCTATGTTACAGTGAGCGGCTGTAAGCACCCAGTACTTGTGCACTAGCGATCCGCCACAGAAGTGCTGTCCCTTGGTGGTCTGTAAGGACACAATGTATTTGATGGAATTGGGTGCTGGAGCGTAACCTCCGACTATACGGTCCTGTATGACCTCCTGACCTGCAGGAAGACATGGAAACAACGTGTGTAGTATTACACGGTATATGGGATGTGATATAATATACACTGAATGGACAACATATTAAGAACACCTTCCTCGTATTGAGTCAGATCCTGAAACATGGAAAAATAAAACTTTACATGATATTGTATGACAGAAACCTGATTAAAGTGTTGTAGGGCAGACAGATGGAAACCTGATTATAGTGTTGTAGGGCAGACAGATGGAAACCTGATGATAGTGTTGTAGGGCAGACAGATGGAAACCTGATTATAATGTTGTAGGGCAGACAGATAGAAACCTGATTATAGTGTTGTAGGGCAGACAGATAGAAACCGGATTATAGTGTTGTAGGGCAGACAGATGGAAACCTGATGATAGTGTTGTAGGGCAGACAGATGGAAACCTGATTATAGTGTTGTAGGGCAGACAGATAGAAACCGGATTATAGTGTTGTAGGGCAGACAGATGGAAACCTGATGATAGTGTTGTAGGGCAGACAGATGGAAACCTGATTATAGTGTTGTAGGGCAGACAGATGGAAACCTGATTATAGTGTTGTAGGGCAGACAGATAGAAACCAGATTATAGTGTTGTAGGGCAGACAGATAGAAACCGGATTATAGTGTTGTAGGGCAGACAGATAGAAACCGGATCATAGAGTTGAAGGGCAGACAGATGGAAACCTGATTATAGTGTTGTAGGGCAGACAGATAGAAACCGGATTATAGTGTTGTAGGGCAGACAGATGGAAACCTGATGATAGTGTTGTAGGGCAGACAGATGGAAACCTGATGATAGTGTTGTAGGGCAGACAGATGGAAACCTGATTATAGTGTTGTAGGGCAGACAGATGGAAACCTGATTATAGTGTTGTAGGGCAGACAGATAGAAACCAGATTATAGTGTTGTAGGGCAGACAGATAGAAACCGGATTATAGTGTTGTAGGGCAGACAGATAGAAACCGGATCATAGAGTTGAAGGGCAGACAGATGGAAACCTGATTATAGTGTTGTAGGGCAGACAGATGGAAACCTGATTATAGTGTTGTAGGGCAGACAGATGGAAACCTGATTATAGTGTTGTAGGGCAGACAGATAGAAACCTGATTATAGTGTTGTAGGGCAGACAGAAGGAAACCTGATGATAGTGTTGTAGGGCAGACAGATGGAAACCTGATTATAGTGTTGTAGGGCAGACAGATGGAAACCTGATGATAGTGTTGTAGGGCAGACAGATAGAAACCGGATTATAGTGTTGTAGGGCAGACAGATAGAACCCGGATTATAGTGTTGTAGGGCAGACAGATAGAACCCGGATTATAGTGTTGTAGGGCAGACAGATGGAAACATGATTATAGTGTTGTAGGGCAGACAGATGGAAACATGATTATAGTGTTGTAGGGCAGACAGATGGAAACATGATTATAGTGTTGTAGGGCAGATAGATAGAAAACTGATTCGTGTTGTAGGGCAGACAGGTGGAAACCTGATTATAGTGTTGTAGGGCAGACAGGTGGAAACCTGATTATAGTGTTGTAGGGCAGACAGATAGAAAGCTGCTTATAGTGTTGTAGGGCAGACAGATGGAAACCTGATGATAGTGTTGTAGGGCAGACAGATAGAAAGCTGCTTATAGTGTTGTAGGGCAGACAGATAGAAACCTGATTATAGTGTTGTAGGGCAGACAGGTGGAAACCAGCTGGAAAAATTGTGAAAAAAACCCTGGAAAGGTCTAGAAATAATGTACAATATAATACATTACAAAACATGCAGAATGTGGAATAATACGGTTCCCATAACAACAACTTTCACACCTCTTAGAACCAGTAGGGAATACAGGCTCCTTTCACACCTCTTAGAACCAGTAGGGAATACAGGCTCCTTTCACACCTCTTAGAACCAGTAGGGAATACAGGCTCCTTTCACACCTCTTAGAACCAGTAGGGAATACAGGCTCCTTTCACACCTCTTAGAACCAGTAGGGAATACAGGCTCCTTTCCCACCTCTTAGAACCAGTAGGGAATACAGGCTCCTTTCACACCTCTTAGAACCAGTAGGGAATACAGGCTCCTTTCACACCTCTTAGAACCAGTAGGGAATACAGGCTCCTTTCACACCTCTTAGAACCAGTAGGGAATACAGGCTCCTTTCACACCTCTTAGAACCAGTAGGGAATACAGGCTCCTTTCACACCTCTTAGAACCAGTAGGGAATACAGGCTCCTTTCACACCTCTTAGAACCAGTAGGGAATACAGGCTCCTTTCCCACCTCTTAGAACCAGTAGGGAATACAGGCTCCTTTCACACCTCTTAGAACCAGTAGGAATACAGGCTCCTTTCACACCTCTTAGAACCAGTAGGGAATAGAACCAGTAGGGAATACAGGCTCCTTTCACACCTCTTAGAACCAGTAGGGAATACAGGCTCCTTTCACACCTCTTAGAACCAGTAGGGAATACAGGCTCCTTTCCCACCTCTTAGAACCAGTAGGGAATACAGAATACAGGCTCCTTTCACACCTCTTAGAACCAGTAGGGAATACAGGCTCCTTTCACACCTCTTAGAACCAGTAGGGAATACAGGCTCCTTTCACACCTCTTAGAACCAGTAGGGAATACAGGCTCCTTTCACACCTCTTAGAACCAGTAGAGAATACAGGCTCCTTTCCCACCTCTTAGAACCAGTAGAGAATACAGGCTCCTTTCACACCTCTTAGAACCAGTAGGGAATACAGGCTCCTTTCACACCTCTTAGAACCAGTAGAGAATACAGGCTCCTTTCACACCTCTTAGAACCAGTAGGGAATACAGGCTCCTTTCCCACCTCTTAGAACCAGTAGAGAATACAGGCTCCTTTCACACCTCTTAGAACCAGTAGAGAATAGTTCTGCTGAGAACAACTGAATAGAGGCTCATTTCACCCTCTAGCTTAAAAAGTCCTGATAAAAAACATGATTATAATTACATCATTTAAATTCCGAAGTATGCATTTACAAATAACCAATACACTTTGAATCAGTGTTGGTTCGTTGGTTTCGGCACAAAAATCCACCAGTGTTGTAAATGTTGTTCTACTGGTTACTCATAAACAGGGCAATGAAATCACAAACATTTTAGGACCAAAAAAAGGATGTAAAGAACACAAAGGGTTAAGTACTTCTCCTTTTCATGTCCAGTGGTCTCACCAGGCTCAGCTAGCAGACATTAAAGTTGCTGGTTCTGTGACCTCCGACTCCAGAGGCGAATAAAGGTTTCCCTATCTGACCTTACTTTCTACCTGTGTCCTCTAGTGTCTCCTCTAGGATGCATCCCAAATGGTATCCTGTTCCCTACATGATGCACTACTTTTGACCAGATCCCTATGGGCCCTGGTCGAAAGTAGTGCACTATATAGGGAATACGGTGCCATTTGAGACACATACATCCCCATAGTGTTCCTCTCTCCTCGATCTCACAGGGCTGTGTAACACCAGAGAGAGCTTGTCTTCACAGGGCTGTGTAACACCAGAGAGAGCTTGTCTTCACAGGGCTGTGTAACACCAGAGAGAGCTTGTCTTCACAGGGCGGTGTAACACCAGAGAGAGCTTGTCTTCACAGGGCTGTGTAACACCAGAGAGAGCTTGTCTTCACAGGGCTGTGTAACACCAGAGAGAGCTTGTCTTCACAGGGCTGTGTAACACCAAAGAGAGCTTGTCTTCACAGGGCTGTGTAACACCAGAGAGAGCTTGTCTTCACAGGGCTGTGTAACACCAGAGAGAGCTTGTCTTCACAGGGCTGTGTAACACCAGAGAGAGCTTGTCTTCACATTGCTGTGTAACACCAGAGAGAGCTTGCCTTCACAGGGTTGTGTAATACCAGAGAGAGGAAAAATCCCTGTCATTGTTACTGTTGGTAATACAGTAAGTACAGCTCGGTTTCTAACTAGTTCTGGACAACAAGGCATGCTACATACAGAATCTCCTCTGGGCATGTTTTTTAGTCCAGAAAAAGGCTTAATCTGTGTTCAAGAAACCTGGCCTGTGAGTTCATCCCAGAAGGACAGATTAGATTTTCTGCTGACAGCAGAATTTATAATCTAAATTCTGTTCTATTCATCATCAAAGGATTGTGACACCAATATAATACCTTTATAAGTGACAACAGATGTCTAGACCCTGAACATTATGTGTACTGCTGAGTAAATAGGTTTCTACTTTAGGAGGCAGTCAGCATGCAAAGACAAGCAATACAACACAATGCTAATCATGCATTGTTTTGTCGTGCATATTATTGAAAGCAATTCATATATAAACACACAAATCATCAGCATATCTCCGCACTCTGGGTCACATAAAAACCTGAATAAGGGATAATGAAGTATTCACTACATGAATAAAATGACCACTAAGGAGGAAAATATTATACTTACAATTGCCTGCCAAGAGCTCCAAAACTGCATAGCACAGACAGACTACTAGCAGGTTCATGATGAGAGGAGAGAGTGGAGTGCAGGCTGAGCTGTGTGATGCAGTGCCGGACTGGAATAACACTTCTATACCCTCTCTCTCTCTCTCTATAACAGGAAGAAGGACATCTCATCAGACAGCGATGAGCAGAGATCCTCAGATTTCTGAAAGTTCCAATTTCACTCATCATGGCCACACTGTCCAGATACAACGATATAGGATTGAGAGAGGGAGAGAAAGCAAAAGAGAGAGAGAGAGAAAGCAAAAGAGAGAGAGAGAAAGCAAAAGAGAGAGAGAGAGAGCAAAAGAGAGAGAGCGAGAGAGAGAGAGAGAAAGAAAGAAAGAAAGAAAGAAAGAAAGAAAGAAAGAAAGCAAAAGAGAGAGAGAGTAAAAGAGAGAGAGAGAAAGAGAGAAATAAAAGATACAGAGAGAGAGAAAGGAAGAGCAACAAAGTGCACCTTCATAAACTGTCCCCCTTCTCTGACCCCCTGACTCTCTACAGGGGCCCTTACAGTACATTACACTGTCTCCATAGTAACATATCTCATGTCCCGTGTCATCCGCAGGAGCTTCACACAGATTTTCCTCCTGTGGAAGTTCTCAATGGACCTCTGTGTGAGTGTGTGTGTGTGTGCGTGCGTGTGTGTCTGGGAGATTAATTCTGAATGACAAAGGAGTATTTTATACAGTCATACCATCTGTATAACACACATGCATTTCCCTCTGTAGAATCAACAACATTTGACACTGTTCGAGACCGAAGTGACAAACACTGGGCTTCTTGAGGTGTGCCTTCTCACTTTCCAGGGGTCCTTCCATATAAAAACATCTGGACAGATTGGACATAATTACAGTGGATAGTACAGCAGGGTAAGCATTATACACCCCTTTGTGGGAGACTCTCTCCTGAGTCCTGACCAGTCCTTGTCCCACATTTAGGGAATGAATCATTCATACTGTATTTTAACCAGAAGAATATGGCTTCTCTTTACTGCTCTTCCCACAGTGAGGGATTTTCTGAACCTAATGTCCTTTACTGACAGGTATAACCAAGGACAAATACTCTATACAGTATATAGGGCAGTGAATATAACCCAATCAGAATGGATATAACCCAATGAGAATGGATATAAGCTGATGAGAATGGATATAAGCCGATGAGAATGGGTATAACCCAATCAGAATGGGTATAACCCAACGAGAATGGGTATAACCCAATCAGAATGGATATAACCCAATCAGAATGGGTATAACCCAATCAGAATGGATATAATCCAATTAGAATGGATATAACCCAATCAGACTAGATATAACCCAATCAGAATGGGTATAACCCAATCAGAATGGATATAACCCAATCAGAATGGATATAATCCAATCAGAATGGATATAACCCAATCAGACTAGATATAACCCAATCAGAATGGATATAACCCAATCAGACTAGATATAACCCAATCAGACTAGATATAACCCAATCAGAATGGGTATAACCCAATCAGAATGGATATAACCCAATCAGAATGGATATAATCCAATCAGACTAGATATAACATTTACATTTACATTTAAGTCATTTAGCAGACGCTCTTATCCAGAGCGACTTATATAACCCAATCAGAATGGATATAACCCAATCAGAATGGATATAATCCAATCAGACTAGATATAACCCAATCAGAATGGATATAACCCAATCAGACTAGATATAACCCAATCAGACTAGATATAACCCAATCAGAATGGGTATAACCCAATCAGAATGGATATAACCCAATCAGAATGGATATAATCCAATCAGAATGGATATAACCCAATCAGACTAGATATAACCCAATCAGAATGGATATAACCCAATCAGACTAGATATAACCCAATCAGAATGGATATAACCCAATCAGACTAGATATAACCCAATCAGAATGGATATAACCCAATGAGAATAAACTCTCTGTTATGCTGGTGAATGAGGACCCAAAAGCGACTTAACAGAAACAGAGTCTTTATTCCAGTCTTTAACAAAAACGATAATCCTGGAAATTATCTCAGGAAAATACAAACAGGAAAACTGAAATCCTCTCGTCAGTAGAGAGGAACGACTGGAGACGCGACCACAGACTGCAGGTCGCTTCGGGAAGGCACAGGCCGTAGCTGACATAGACACCTGCTCACACGCAGCATCTGAAGAAGGCAAAAACACGACGGAACAAGAACACAGCACAGCACACATCAAACAATGATCCGACAAGGACAGAAGCGGAAAACAGAGGGAGAAATAGGGACTCTAATCAGAGGGCAAAATAGGGGACAGGTGTGAAAGAGTAAATGAGGTAGTTAGGAGAATGAGGAACAGCTGGGAGCAGGAACGGAACGATAGAGAGAGAGAGAGAGAGAGGGAGAGAGGGAGGGGGAGAGAGAGGGATAGAAATAGGGAAAGAACCTAATAAGACCAGCAGGGGGAAACGAACAGAAGGGAAAGCACAAGGACAAGACAATATATGACAAAACATGACACTCTCACTGAAATGTGTTTGATTGTTAGTTAGTTTGTTTGTTGTGAGTATGGGTTTATTCAAAGACATACTGCATATCTATGACATCATACACACTATATTCTGTCTACATATGGTCTAGTCTTCACTAACAGTGTTTAAACACAAACATCATACAATTTTGCACGCCCAATTTTTCAGTTTTTGATTTGTTAAAAAAGTTTGAAATATCCAATAAATGTCGTTCCACTTCATGATTGTGTCCCACTTGTTGTTGATTCTTCACAAAAAAATACAGTTTTATATCTTTATGTTTGAAGCCTGAAATGTGGCAAAAGGTTGCAAAGTTCAAGGGGGTCGAATACTTTCGCAAGGCACTGTAAACATTATTAAAGTGACCAGTGTTCAATGTCAATGTACATAGGGCAGCAGACTTTAAGGTGCAGGGTTGAGTAACCGGGTGGTAGCCGGCTAGTAACAGTGACTAAGGTTCAGGGCAGGGTACTGGGTGGTAGCCGGCTAGTAACAGTGACTAAGGTGCAGGGTTGAGTAACCGGGTGGTAGCCGGCTAGTAACAGTGACTAAGGGTTGAGTAACCGGGTGGTAGCCGGCTAGTAACAGTGACTAAGGTTCAGGGCAGGGTACTGGGTGGTAGCTGGCTAGTAACAGTGACTAAGGTTCAGGGCAGGGTACTGGGTGGTAGCCGGTTAGTAACAGTGACTAAGGTTCAGGGCAGGGTACTGGGTGGTAGCTGGCTAGTAACAGTGACTAAGGTTCAGGGCAGGGTACTGGGTGGTAGCTGGCTAGTAACAGTGACTAAGGTTCAGGGCAGGGTACTGGGTGGTAGCTGGCTAGGAACAGTGACTAAGGTTCAGGGCAGGGTACTGGGTGGTAGCTGGTTAGTAACAGTGACTAAGGTTCAGGGCAGGATACTGGGTGGTAGCCGGCTAGTAACAGTGACTAAGGTTCAGGGCAGGGTACTGGGCAGAAGGAGAAAGGGAAGGAAAGATGGGATGTAGAAGAATGAGAAGGCATTGTAGAAGGCAGAAGTATTCAGACAGGCAAGTTTAAAGGGCCCAGTTCAGTCAAAAATGTGATTTTTCTGTGTTTTATATTTACTTCCACACTATGAGGTTGAAATAATCGAGTGACATTTAGAAAATTATGATAATGCCCTTTTAGTGTTTTAGCTGTTTGAAAAGACTGCCAGAAATTATAGCCTGTTTTGTTGGGATGGAGTTTTGGCCTGCCTGGTGACATCACCAAGCAGTAAGTTGGTTCATAGACCAATAAGAAAGAGAGTTCCAAACCTCTCTGCCAATAACAGGTAGATTTCAGACCACGCCCAGACAGTCCTCGCAAAATTGTTGCTTAAGAAGTAGCTTTTTGATACAAAGCTATTTTTGTTTGTTTTTGACTATTTTAATTGAAAACAATAACAGTAAGCTACTTAATTGTTACCAATAAATGATTTGATATTGAGATAAAAAAGGTTGCATTGGACCTTTAAGCACAGCGATAATCATATAACGGCCATTCCCCCCCCCCTCTCTCAGACTGACACTATCATAGCATCCAGCCGAACTACACAATGACCACCATGCCTGGAGACCCTTCTGTGACCAGACAACATATTCAGTTCCACCTCCCTAAACGATCTCTTTTCTTCCCCCAACTATTAGCAGACAATGTCAAGACACAAATAATCAAGGGTCCCTAGAGTGAACAGGAAGGATAATAGAAGGGGTCGCTGTCTTTGGGATGTACTTGGTCAGTCTCAGCTTTGTGTCTGTGTAACAGTATAACTGTAGACCGTCCCCTCGCCCCCATACCCGGGCGCAAACCAGGGACCCTCTGCACACATCAACAACAGTCACACCACGAAGCATCGTTACCCATCGCTCCACAAAAGCCGCGGCCCTTGCAGAGCAAAGGGGAACCACTACTTCAAGGTCTCAGAGCAAGTGAAGTCACCGATTGAAACGCTATTTAGCGCGCACCACCGCTAACTAAGCTAGCCTTTTCACATCTGTTACAACACCATCTCACAGCCACGGTCATGTTCATTAGGTCATCAAAAAGAAGAAAACGCACTGAAACAGAGAGAGGGAGACGACCTGAATGTGTCCCTATTTTTCATTTTCCGTTGCAAAGTGTTTTGGTTTGGTGTGCGCTAATGAATAAGACCCTGTTACGCAGAGACACAGTAGGATGGACAATAACCACAATAACAGGAACACGGTTATCTGGGTGTGAGAGGAGGGGGAGTGGGTGACGATGTGTCTGCAGACAGTGTTTAGGTGACTGGCAGAAGGGTGAGCAGGTTAATGATGCTTTGGATGTACATTTTCTATTTGCAGTCTTTGGTAAAAAAAAAAATGAAAATGTAAGACATTGAAGAAGACATAAGTGGTGTTTTGGTCTTTGGTAACACAAAGTTACACAATCATATTTTACACCTTAAACATCCCTTTCCACATCCCCCACCCCCACCCACATCCCCCACCCCCACCCACATCCCCCACCCCCATCCCTATCCCACATCCTACATCCCACATCCCCCACGCCCCACCCACATCCCCCACCCACATCCCCCACCCCCATCCCACATCCCCATCCCACATCCTACATCCCCCAACCCCCACCCCCATCCCCTATCCCCCACCCCCATCCCACATCCCTATCCCATCCCACATCCCCCACCCCCCATCCCTATCCCACATCCCCCACCACCCACCACCCACTCCCAACCCCCACCCCCATCCCTATCCCACATCCTACATCCCCCACCCCCATCCCACATCCCTATCCCACATCCCACATCCCCCACCCCCATCCCTATCCCACATCCCCCACCACCCACCCCCACCCCCCACCCCCAACCCCCACCCCCCATCCCTATCCCACATCCTACATCCCCCACCCCCCATCCCTATCCCACATCCCCCACCCCCACCCCCATCCCCCACCCCCCATCCCTATCCCACATCCCCCACCACCCACCCCCCACCCCCCACCCCCAACCCCCACCCCCCATCCCACATCCCACATCCCCCACCCCCCATCCCTATCCCACATCCCCCACCACCCACCCCCCACCCCCCACCCCCATCCCACATCCCTATCCCACATCCCCATCCCCCACCCCCCATCCCTATCCCACATCCCCCACCACCCACCCCCCACCCCCCACCCCCAACCCCCACCCCCATCCCTATCCCACATCCTACATCCCCCACCCCCATCCCACATCCCTATCCCACATCCCACATCCCCCACCCCCATCCCTATCCCACATCCCCCACCACCCACCCCCCACCCCCACCCCCAACCCCATCCCACATCCCTATCCCACATCCCACATCCCCCACCCCCATCCCTATCCCACATCCCCCACCACCCACCCCCCCACCCCCACCCCCAACCCCCACCCCCCATCCCTATCCCACATCCCACATCCCCCACCCCCATCCCTATCCCACATCCCCCACCCCCACCCCCCACCCCCACCCCCACCCCCACCCCCACCCCCCCCCCACCCCCACCCCCCACCCCCCACCCCCACCCCCCCCCCCCCCCCCCCCAACCCCCACCCCCATCCCTTTCTATCGTTCACTTGAATGAATCCAATTTTCATGTATTTTACTTTTGTCTATTATCATTCATTTATTCATTCCCTCCCAGGTGTACTGGGCCAGAGGATCATCGGGGGTCAGGAGGTGATGCCCTACTTTATAAAATACCAAGCCTCCGTCCAGTACAACAAATATCACTACTGTAGAGGCACCCTCATACACCCTCAGTGGGTGGTGTCTGCTGCCCACTGTTGGTAACCATGAGTAGTGCAACTTCACATTCATTTTGTAAAGGTCGGGTTGACCTGCTCAGATGTTGCATGCATCAACCAATGGTTGCGTGCCACATCATCGACCGTGTCATCCACTGACAGATTGCTATATCATATAATGTGATTAGCTGATACTTGAAATACCTATCAAGGTATATTGTAATATGTGGCATGCGTCAGCCACAACTGGGCAGAGGGACGCGTCTACAGTCTCTTTCAACAGCCACTGTGTTCTGGAGTGCATTGAGTCTGGCTAATCTCGACCACCAGCTGGCTCTCTCTCCGAACCTTCTTCGGTCTGGCAATTGAGGCTACCAATAGTATGACATTGATAGGTTATGACACCATCATAGGATAGAGTCAGGCATTTATAATGGTACTAGTACTCCCTGTATGTAGCTTCATTATTGTGTATTTTATTCATCTTGTGAGTAGTCGTGTTATTATTTTTTATTATTCCTTATTTTTAACAAATTCAAATTTGATATACATTTTTTTGTTGTCATTTAACAGACACTCTTTGCGACTTACAGGAGCAATTAGTGTTCAGTGACTTGCTCAAGGACACATCGGCAGATTTTTCACTTAGTCAGCTCCGGGATTCGAACCAGCTACCTTTAGGTGACTGGCCCAATGCTCTTAACTGCTAGACTGCCATAGTAACATCTAATAAAATGTAATGTTTTGTTTACTTTGGCAACTTTAATTAAGCCTTGGTATGTACAACCACACACTACACGTTGAGCTTCTGTAACGCTCTGACGAGGAGGAGTAGTAGGAAGGACCGGAGGACCAATGCGCAGCGTGGTACGTGGTCATATTGCAGCGTGGTACGTGGTCATATTGCAGCGTGGTACGTGGTCATATTGCAGCGTGGTACGTGGTCATATTGCAGCGTGGTACGTGGTCATATTGCAGCGTGGTACGTGGTCATATTGCAGCGTGGTACGTGGTCATATTGCAGCGTGGTACGTGGTCATATTGGAGCGTGGTACGTGGTCATATTGCAGCGTGGTACGTGGTCATATTGCAGCGTGGTACGTGGTCATATTGCAGCGTGGTACGTGGTCATATTGCAGCGTGGTACGTGGTCATATCGCAGCGTGGTACGTGGTCATATTGCAGCGTGGTACGTGGTCATATTGCAGCGTGGTACGTGGTCATATTGCAGCGTGGTACGTGGTCATAACGGTCGTGGTCATATTGCAGCGTGGTACGTGGTCATATTGCAGCGTGGTACGTGGTCATATTGCAGCGTGGTACGTGGTCATATTGCAGCGTGGTACGTCATATTGTCATATTGCAGCGTGGTACGTGGTCATATTGCAGCGTGGTACGTGGTCATATTGCAGCGTGGTACGTGGTCATATCGCAGCGTGGTACGTGGTCATATCGCAGCGTGGTACGTGGTCATGCAGCGTGGTACGTGGTCATATTGCAGCGTGGTCGTGGTCATATTGCAGCGTGGTACGTGGTCATATCGCAGCGTGGTACGTGGTCATATCGCAGCGTGGTACGTGGTCATATTGCAGCGTGGTACGTGGTCATATCGCAGCGTGGTACGGGTCATATCGCAGCGTGGTACGTGGTCATATCGCAGCGTGGTCATATCGCAGCGTGGTACGTGGTCATATTGCAGCGTGGTACGTGGTCATATCGCAGCGTCATATCGCAGCGTGGTACGTGGTCATATCGCAGCGTGGTACGTGGTCATATTGCGTGCGTGGTCATATCGCAGCGTGGTCATATTGCAGCGTGGTACGTGGTCATATTGCAGCGTGGTACGTGGTCATATTGCAGCGTGGTACGTGGTCATATTGCAGCGTGGTACGTGGTCATATTGCAGCGTGGTACGTGGTCATATTGCAGCGTGGTACGTGGTCATATTGCAGCGTGGTACGTGGTCATATTGCAGCGTGGTACGTGGTCATATTGCAGCGTGGTACGTGGTCATATTGCAGCGTGGCACGTGGTCATATTGCAGCGTGGTACGTGGTCATATTGCAGCGTGGTACGTGGTCATATTGCAGCGTGGTACGTGGTCATAACGCAGCGTGGTACGTGGTCATATTGCAGCGTGGTACGTGGTCATATTGCAGCGTGGTACGTGGTCATATTGCAGCGTGGTACGTGGTCATAACGCAGCGTGGTACGTGGTCATATTGCAGCGTGGTACGTGGTCATATTGCAGCGTGGTACGTGGTCATATTGCTTAATGAATAAATAAATGAAACAAACGAAACAGTCCCGTGTGGAACAAACACTGACATGGATAATAAATCACCCACCACTCAAAAGCGAAACCAGGCTACCTAAGTATGGTTCTCAATCAGGGACAACGATTGACAGCTGCCTCTGATTGAGGACCATACCAGGCCAAACACAGATATCCCAAATTATAGAAAAAGGAACATAGACTGCCCACCCCACTCACGCCCTGACCATACTAAAACAAAGACAAAACAAAGGAACTAAGGCCAGACCCCCCCCCCCCCCCCAAAGGTGCGGACTCCGGCCGCAAAACCTGAACCTAGAGGGGAGGGTCTGGGTGGGTGTCTGCCTGCGGTGGGGGCTCTGGTGCGGGACGTGGACCCCACTTCACCATAGTCTTTCTCCGCCTCTTTAGAGCGGCGACCCTTTCCGCCGACCTCGGACTGGGGACCCTAGCCACGGGTCCCGGGAGGTTCTGGCAGCACCGGACAGGCGGGAGACTCCGGCAGCTCCTGGCTGACCGACGGCTCTGGCATCTCCTGGCTGACGGACGGCTCTGGCAGCTCCTGGATGACGGACTGCTCTGGCAGCTCCTGGCTGACGGGCGGCTCTGGTAGTTCCTGTCTGACAGCCGGCTCTGGCAGCGGATAGACCAGACCGTGGAGGTGCACTGGAGGTCTCGAGCACCGAGCCTGCCCAACCCTACCTGGCTGGATGCTCCCCGTAGCCAGGCAGTGCGGGTTATTGCACCTCGCCGGGCTGTGCTGGCGAACCGGGGACACCATGCGTAGGGCTGGTGCCATGTACCCCAGCCCGAGGAGACGCACTGGAGACCAGATGCGCTGAGCCGGCTTCATGGCACCTGGCTCGATGCCCACTCTAGCCCGGCCGATACGAGGCGCTGCTATGTACCGCACCGGGCTATGCCTGCGCACCGGGGACACCGTGTGCCTCACGGCATAACACGGTGCCTGCCCGGTCCCCCTCTCTCCACGGTAAGCACGGGGAGTTGGCTCAGGTCTCCTACCTGACTCCTACCTACCTGGGGCTGCTTCTCGGGCTTCCAACCTCGCTGCCGTGCTGCCACCTCATACCACTGCCTTTTGGCTTTCGCTGCCTCCAGCTCTGCCTTGGGGCGGCGATATTCTCCAGCCTGTACCCAGGGTCCCTTGCCATCCAGGACCTCCTCACATGTCCAGGAGTTTGGAGATCGCTGCTGCTGCCCGTTACCATGCTGCTTGGTCCTTTGGTGGTGGGTGATTCTGTAACGCTTGTCCTCCAGATCAAAGTGGTTCTGAGTGAGCACAGTTTCTCCAGGGTGGGGGGCTTTGGGACGGAATTCAACGTTTCCAAGGTGCTGCTCCACTCCATTACATGTACATTTACATGACTGGCGACAACGACATCATGCTGATCAAAGTAAGGGATACGTTGTTTCTATTGAGCATGACATACTAATTAAGGCATTTTAATTAATTGTATGAACAGTGCCTTGGTCCTCCTTTCTTTTTGATGACCAATTTACACCTTTTACCAAAGAGCACCTTCTGTCCAAAACCTACTACTGTGTACCTTAGTACCTTCTGTCTACCAAAATGTACTACTGTGTACCTTAGTACCTTCTGTCTACCAAAACCTACTACTGTGTACCTTAGTACCTTCTGTCTACCAAAATGTACTACTGTGTACCTTAGTACCTTCTGTCTACCAAAACCTACTACTGTGTACCTTAGTACATTCTGTCTACCAAAATGTACTACTGTGTACCTTAGTACCTTCTGTCCAAAACCTACTACTGTGTACCATAGTACCTTCTGTCCATAAAGTTACATAGTAGTGTGCTTCATTTGATCTCACTCTATCGCATTACCTCTCCTCCCCCTCTCTCCCCACCCCCTCCATCCCTCTATCATCATCTGGAGAGGCCGGCCACCCTCAACGCCAACATTCAGCCCAGTGTGGACACGTCCCCGCTGCAGCAGGGAACAACGTGTATGGTGAGCGACTGGGGGGGTCACTAACATCTTCAGCTACAACCTGTCCCCGTGACCTGAGCCGTGGACGTCATCACCAACTCTCATATGTACATACTGTATTCTATTCTATACTTCTTAGTCTATACCGCTCTAAATTGCTCATCTATATATTTATATATTCTTATTAATTTACCACAGGTGGAATCCAATCAAGTTGTAGAGACATCTCAAGGATGATCAATGGAAACAGGCTGCACCTGAGCTCAATTGACTTATTCTCTATTTCTTAATTCTAATCAATAACTCTCCAGTTCGTAGTGAGTATTTCATCACATAAAAATATCATATTTTTTACACTGTAAAGTGTTAAAGGGGGTAGTGTACACTTAAAGCTTGATTTCAATCTGGAGCAGGGGCATGTAAGGGTGTCAAATCCAATGTTTCAAGGTTCATATCGGTTTTGCAATTTCTGACTACCCATCATAAGGAACTGTTTCACGAGCCCATCTGACTAAGCATTATAGTGAAGCAAGCCTGCGATGTACATACAGTATGATGTAGTTCTGTCTGTCCAAGGTCTACACTTCTGTAGATTATTTCCTCAGTCAGCATTGGAATTTAGTCAGTCAGAATTTAGCCATTCAGTCAGAATTTAGTCATTCAGTCAGAATTGAGTTATTCACTCAGAATTTAGTCATTCAGTCAGAATTTAGTCATTCAGGCAGAATTTAGCCATTCAGTCAGAATTTAGTTATTCACTCAGAATTTAGTCATTCAGTCAGAATTTAGTCATTCAGTCAGAATTTAGTCATTCAGGCAGAATTTAGTCATTCCGTCAGTCAGTTAAAGTGGGCAAGAAGCCTTTTTGTGCACAAGTATAACTAACAGTCAGTAATTCAGAGTTTCAATAATGTTGTTAATGATGATCGGAGGGGAGACCATCTAAACTAAGTTATGTCCGTGGCATAAAGACGTGCTTTTAGCCAAACAGAGTAATTAGCATATTAGCCCGTTAGTAATGGTCAATTCATCCTTTGATTTAGCCTTGAAATTCAGTATAAAATTTAGTGTCAACAACAGTCAGGCTACGAGAGGTGGCAAACAAGTTGGTCAACAACAGTCAGGCTAAGAGAGGTGGCAAACAAGTTGGTCAACAACAGTCAGGCTAAGAGAGGTGGCAAACAAGTTGGTCAACAACAGTCAGGCTAAGAGAGGTGGCAAACAAGTTGGTCAACAACAGTCAGGCTAAGAGAGGTGGCAAACAAGTTGGTCAACAACAGTCAGGCTAAGAGAGGTGGTAAACAAGTTGGTCAACAACAGTCAGGCTAAGAGAGGTGGTAAACAAGTTGGTCAACAACAGTCAGGCTAAGAGAGGTGGTAAACAAGTTGGTCAACAACAGTCAGGCTAAGAGAGGTGGTAAACAAGTTGGTCAACAACAGTCAGGCTAAGAGAGGTGGCAAACAAGTTGGTCAACAACAGTCAGGCTAAGAGAGGTGGTAAACAAGTTGGTCAACAACAGTCAGGCTAAGAGAGGTGGTAAACAAGTTGGTCAACAACAGTCAGGCTAAGAGAGGTGGTAAACAAGTTGGTCAACAACAGTCAGGCTAAGAGAGGTGGCAAACAAGTTGGACAACAACAGTCAGGCTAAGAGAGGTGGTAAACAAGTTGGTCAACAACAGTCAGGCTAAGAGAGGTGGTAAACAAGTTGGTCAACAACAGTCAGGCTAAGAGAGCTGGTAAACAAGTTGGTCAACAACAGTCAGGCTAAGAGAGGTGGTAAACAAGTTGGTCAACAACAGTCAGGCTAAGAGAGGTGGTAAACAAGTTGGTCAACAACAGTCAGGCTAAGAGAGGTGGTAAACAAGTTGGTTAACAACAGTCAGGCTAAGAGAGGTGGTAAACAAGTTGGTCAACAACAGTCAGGCTAAGAGAGGTGGTAAACAAGTTGATCAACAACAGTCAGGCTAAGAGAGGTGGTAAACAAGTTGATCAACAACAGTCAGGCTAAGAGAGGTGGTAAACAAGTTGATCAACAACAGTCAGGCTAAGAGAGGTGGTAAACAAGTTGATCAACAACAGTCAGGCTAAGAGATGTGGTAAACAAGTTGATCAACAACAGTCAGGCTAAGAGAGGTGGTAAACAAGTTGGTCAACAACAGTCAGGCTAAGAGAGGTGGTAAACAAGTTGGTCAACAACAGTCAGGCTAAGAGAGGTGGTAAACAAGTTGGTCAACAACAGTCAGGCTAAGAGAGGTGGTAAACAAGTTGGTCAACAACAGTCAGGCTAAGAGAGGTGGTAAACAAGTTGGTCAACAACAGTCAGGCTAAGAGAGGTGGTAAACAAGTTGGTCAACAACAGTCAGGCTAAGAGAGGTGGTAAACAAGTTGGTCAACAACAGTCAGGCTAAGAGAGGTGGTAAACAAGTTGGTCAACAACAGTCAGGCTAAGAGAGGTGGTAAACAAGTTGGTCAACAACAGTCAGGCTAAGAGAGGTGGTAAACAAGTTGGTCAACAACAGTCAGGCTAAGAGAGGTGGTAAACAAGTTGGGCAACAACAGTCAGGCTAAGAGAGGTGGTAAACAAGTTGGTCAACAACAGTCAGGCTAAGAGAGGTGGTAAACAAGTTGGTCAACAACAGTCAGGCTAAGAGAGGTGGCAAACAAGTTGGTCAACAACAAGCTTGATCAAAGTAATATTAGAGTTTGTCTAGCGAGCCCATAGCCTTCTGTCTTGTTATTCAAAAGGCTCATATTTGTAACCCTCTCAAGGACAAATGTATTTAAAGGACAAGCGCCCTTATAGTCACCAAAAGCATTGCCGTTTTGTCATTGTTGGTCAACTACTCTGTCAATCATCAACTGTTGGAAGTTCCTTAGAGGCATACTTTCCATCTGAAACAGTTCGGAAGAGTTTGTGTGTGCATTGTGATGACATTGTGTGACGTTTTTGTCGTTTTGGGACTTCGGTAAGTTTTTTGTGCGGGGCTGTTCGGGCACAATATTTTTTCTCGAAACCGGCCGAAGTTCTAGGAGACGAAATCTGTTGATAAAAGGATATGTAGAAGGGTGAGCCGGTTAAGGATCGATTCAGACAAGGTGGTAGATTGTACGACAAGCGACAGTTTATTCAGAGTGAGAATATCTGGTACACGTATATACGGCCCTCCCATTCGCTCGCACAGAACAGCAGGAAAAGAGAAAGAGTGAACCGTTACAATACAATTTATACAAAACAGAAAGTAGGTTGATCCTGGGAGATCGGATCTTTGGATTGGTTCAGCTGGGCCGTCCGTCTGTAGTCTTCCGCCATTGGCTCAGCTGGGCCGTCCGTCACTCTAGAATCCCGCCGTCACATCCGTTCAGCTAAAGGGGACTGTGTGTGTGCTGGATGGGGGTGTGTGTGCGTGAGTTATCCTGTAGGGGGCCCCACATCCTTTACTGTGAGTTGTAGCCATGTATTTAGCAGTAGGCTGATCACTTGCATAAGAGAATAGCAATTCTTTACAAATCTCAGCACCTTCGTCAGTGATTGGTCACCTGTAGGGATTCTTCAATAAAGTAATTGTTGTCATTAAACGAGAAACGACTCGTTTTCATACACATTTTTTAATTGAGAAATACTGCACCAAACATGTTAGATGTAAAATTGCGCGACTTAGATCTTTCTCTGCAAAAACGTCATTTTTTAAAGTTATTTTAGGTTAATTCTGACTATTTTTGAGGAAATGTATACTGGCTACGGCATCTCAAATATGACAAACAGTACAATTAACCTTTTTCAAGCGAAGGTCTTATAAGGGAGTACACTCGTTCGGTTCGCTAGCCGTCAGCCGAACTGAAGCATGCTGACCAGCGTGGAAAAACTACTAAATTGTCATACTTGAGTAAAAGGAAAGATACCTTAATAGAACACGACTTCAGTAAAAATGAAAGTCACCCAGTAAAATACTACTTGATTAAAAGTCTGAAAGCATTTGGTTTTAAATATACTTTAGTGTCAAGAGTAAATGGAATTGCTAAAATATACGTAAATATTAAAAGTCAAAGTATAAATAATTTCAAATTCCTTATACAAAGCAAACCAGACGGCCATATTTATTCTTTTTAATTGATGAATAGCCAGGGGCACACTCCGACACTCCAACTCTCCTACACTCAGACATCATTTACAAACAAAGCATTTGTGTTTAGTGAGTCTGCCAGATGAAAGGCAGTAGATGACCAGGGATGTTCTGTGTTTAGTGAGTCTGCCAGATGAAAGGCAGTAGATGACCAGGGATGTTCTGTGTTTAGTGAGTCTGCCAGATGAAAGGCAGTAGATGACCAGGGATGTTCTGTGTTTAGTGAGTCTGCCAGATGAAAGGCAGTAGATGACCAGGGATGTTCTGTGTTTAGTGAGTCTGCCAGATGAAAGGCAGTAGATGACCAGGGATGTCCTGTGTTTAGTGAGTCTGCCAGATGAAAGGCAGTAGATGACCAGGGATGTCCTGTGTTTAGTGAGTCTGCCAGATGAAAGGCAGTAGATGACCAGGGATGTCCTGTGTTTAGTGAGTCTGCCAGATGAAAGGCAGTAGATGACTCAGGGATGTTCTGTGTTTAGTGAGTCTGCCAGATGAAAGGCAGTAGATGACTCAGGGATGTTCTGTGTTTAGTGAGTCTGCCAGATGAAAGGCAGTAGATGACCAGGGATGTTCTGTGTTTAGTGAGTCTGCCAGATGAAAGGCAGTAGATGACCAGGGATGTTCTGTGTTTAGTGAGTCTGCCAGATGAAAGGCAGTAGATAACCAGGGATGTTCTGTGTTTAGTGAGTCTGCCAGATGAAAGGCAGTAGATGACCAGGGATGTTCTGTGTTTAGTGAGTCTGCCAGATGAAAGGCAGTAGATGACCAGGGATGTTCTGTGTTTAGTGAGTCTGCCAGATGAAAGGCAGAATATGACCAGGGATGTTCTCTTGATAAGTGTATGAATTAGACTATTTTCCTGTTCTGCTAAGCATTCAAAATGTAACAAGTACTTTTGTGTGTCAGGGAAAATGTATGGAATAAAAAGTACATCATTTTCTTTAGGAATGTAGTGAAGTAGAAGTAAAAGATGGCAAAAATATAAATAGTAACGTACAGATACCAACGTACAAAACGACTTAAGTAGTATTTTAAAGTATTTTTACACAAGTACTTTACACCAGCGATGCTGACGACATGGAAATGAGTGCTGCAAAAAGTCAGAGATGATTTCATGTGTTATATTCCGTACAATTTAAAAAATCAAATCAAATGATTGATCAATTAATCAAGCTCATTAGAGGGGACAGGTGAGACTTCTCTTCAGCTCTGCCTGCTCGACCTGATTGTTGCGTGTTACAACCTGGGGGTGTGTGCAGAGAGGAACACCATCTGTAAAGCAGGGTCAGAGGATTACAGGAGCTTCAAGGCCATCGCTATCGCCAGGTTAAGTTCATGTAGTAGGTGCTCTTGGAACTGTTCTAGTTTAAAGTCATCGAATCTCTTCCATTTTTCACCGCTCTAATGCTGCCCCCTAGTGTCAGGAACGTGCTATAACGTCTTGATAACAGTCGAGCGTTCTCAAACAACTGTGTTAGAGTGGCATAGTGCAGTGTGCCAAGGATATACATTTTATTTTCATCAACTGTATTGTAAAATGTCTTGTATCTATAATATCTGCAGTGACTTAATCGACCAATTCATCCCATCATGCGGTGGCTGCAGACAGTTCATGACACACACTTTTAAACAACCTGTGTGCCTTTGGAATGTTAATTGCTTAATTAACTCAGAAAACACACCTGTGTGGAAGCATCTGCTTTGTATCAAGTATTTCCTTTATTTTGGCAGTTACCTGTAAATCATTGAAATATAGTAGATTGAGGGTGACTGGATGTAGAATTATAATCTAGAAAAAGGACCTATTTTTGTAGAATGTGGACGGGAAAGTAATGATACGCCAAAGGTCAATGGGTGTATGTTTATGCATTTTCATTGTTAATGTATATAAAATGGTAAATAACGTTACATATTTAAGTGCATTGATCAATTTGTTGTGTATTAAATAAATATGTCAAATGTTTGTCTCATTCAGCTGGTATTATTCTTCAATCTAATTCTGTGAGTGATAGATTTAGAAGAAGTGTATTTGTGTTAGGAAGCATATAGACAATATGACATATGTATGAACAGCACATCAAATAATTATATATTATTCACATTTTCACAAATAAACAGTACATACAAGTATTTAAAAATGGTCTTCAATACTACTGATTCTCCCAAACAGCTGATGTAAAACATTAAAGGGCAGTGCAGTTTTTTTTATGTAAGGGGGTGGGCTCTAGATCGTCCTACCAGCCAATCAGGGTTGTGTATGTAAATATCTTTGAATTTGTTGCCTAACGCCCACATGATCAGACTGAACATTTCAATGGCCACAGAAGGCTCCATTAATAAATAATACCCACAAAACACCAGTCTCAACGTCAACAGTGAAGAGGTGACTCTGGGATGCTGACCTTCTAGGCTGAGTTGCAAATAAAAAGCCATATCTCAGACTGGCCAATAAAAAGAAAAGATTAAGATGGGCAAAAGAACACAGACACTGGACAGAGGAACTCTGCCTAGAAGACCAGCATCCCGGAGTCGCCTCTTCAATGTTGACGTTGAGACTGGTGTTTTGCGGGTTCTATTTAATGAAGCTGTAGTTGAGTACTTGTGAGGCGTCTGTTTCTCAAACTAGACACTAATGTACTTGTCCTCTTGCTCAGTTGTGCATCGGGGCCTCCCACTCCTCTTTTTATTCTGGGTAGAGACGTTTGTGCTGTTCTGTGAAGGGAGTAGTACACAGCGTTGTACGAGATCTTCAGTTTCTTGGCAATTTCTCACATGAAATAGCCTTCATTTCTCAGAACAATAGACTGATGAGTTTCAGAAGAAAGTTATTTGTTTCTGGCCATTTTGAGCCTGTAATTAAACCCACAAATGCTGATGCTCCAGATACTCAACTAGTCTAAAGAAGGACAGTTGTATTGCTTCTTTAAATCAGGACAACAGTTTTCAGCTGTGCTAACATAATTGCAAAAGAGTTTTCTAATGATCAATTAGATTTTAAAATGATAAACTTGGATTAGCTAACACAACGTTCCATTGGAGCACAGGAGTGATGGTTGCTAATAATGGGCCTCTGTACGCCTATGTATCCATTAAAAAAAAGAATCAGCCAATTCCAACTACAATAGTCATTTTCAATATTAACAATGTCTACACTGTATATCTGAGCAATTTCATGTTATTTTAATGGACAAAAAAATGCTTATCTTTCAAAAACAATGACATTTTTAGGTGACCCCAAACTTTTGAACGGAAACCTGTATATATGAAGTGGGAAGTTTACATACACCTTTACCAAATACATTTAAACTCAGTTTTTCACAATTCCTGACATTTAATCCAAGTAAAAATTCCCTGTTTTAGGACTGTTAGGATCACCACTTTATTTTAAGAATGTGAAATGTCAGAATAATAGTAGAGAGAATGATTTATTTAAACTTTTATTTCATTCATCACATTCCCAGTGGGTCAGAAGTTTACATACACTCAATTAGTATTTGGTAGCATTGCCTTTAAATTGTTTAACTTGGGTCAAACCTTTCGGGTAGCCTTCCACAAGCTTCCCACAATAAGTTGGGTGAATTCTGGCCCATTCCTCCTGAC
>NC_060190.1:71608240-71630740 GCF_021184085.1 Oncorhynchus gorbuscha | reverse complement strand
GTTATTTAAAAATACATTTCAATATGATTGAAATCACATTGTCAACAACCAGGAGTGGGAATCCAGTGATTTCTGAAGACTATAGATTCCTAGAATGTTACTAATAGGATCTCTATGCCTGTAGCCGTCTAATGCTCCGACTCTGAACCTCAAAGCCCTGCACAGAGCAGACACTCTGGAGACTTGGGGAAACCCATTCTGATTTCAGCATCAGTTTTGTGATATGGGGATGGAGGACTTTAAATACATTCTATTAAATAACATTTTGTGACAGTCACATTACCTCTCCACTCATCTTTAATCAGACTACACAGAGGACAGGACAGAGCTCAAGGAGGCAATGATACAACAACGGAGTGAACAAAGAACCAGACGGAGACGGGTAGAAAAATAGATAAGATAAGAGGCAAGTTAAGAGGCAGGATAAGAGGCAGGATAAGAGGCAGGATAAGAGGCAAGATAAGAGGCAAGATAAGAGGCAGGATAAGAGGCAGGATAAGAGGCAGGATAAGAGGCAGGATAAGAGGCAGGATAAGAGGCAAGTTAAGAGGCAGGATAAGAGGCAGGATAAGAGGCAGGATAAGAGGCAGGATAAGAGGCAGGATAAGAGGCAAGTTAAGAGGCAAGTTAAGAGGCAAGTTAAGAGGCAGGATAAGAGGCAAGTTAAGAGGCAGGATAAGAGGCAAGTTAAGAGGCAAGTTAAGAGGCAGGATAAGAGGCAGGATAAGAGGCAGGATAAGAGGCAGGATAAGAGGCAGGATAAGAGGCAGGATAAGAGGCAGGATAAGAGGCAGGATAAGAGGCAGGATAAGAGGCAGGATAAGAGGCAGGATAAGAGGCAGGTTAAGAGGCAAGTTAAGAGGCAGGATAAGAGGCAGGATAAGAGGCAGGATAAGAGGCAGGATAAGAGGCAGGATAAGAGGCAGGATAAGAGGCAGGATAAGAGGCAAGTTAAGAGGCAGGATAAGAGGCAAGATAAGAGGCAAGATAAGAGGCAGGATAAGAGGCAGGATAAGAGGCAGGATAAGAGGCAAGTTAAGAGGCAGGATAAGAGGCAAGATAAGAGGCAGGATAAGAGGCAGGATAAGAGGCAAGTTAAGAGGCAGGATAAGAGGCAGGATAAGAGGCAGGATAAGAGGCAGGATAAGCGAATAAACTACCAAGACCCCCCCCCTCCCTCTCCCTGGGTGATTGACTTAGAGAGAAAAGATGGATGTCAAAACTTCCACTATGATTAAAGTTAAAACTGGTGTACATTCTAATGGAATAATATTTAATAACAATCCCTCTGAGTATGGAACCTGCCAGTCTCTCCTAAAGGAATGCGAAGGGGCAACGTTCTAAGCATTGAGGGTTCTATGTGCTCTATGATAATAGGGACTTCTAGGCAGTATTACTATTGGTGCACAGTATCATTTATTTACAAGAGGGCAGCCTTATTTACACATCTAAAACCCTGCCAGGCAGAACAACAGCGTACAGTTTGACAACCGAGACAAGGTTTTGTCGTAGATGAGCAGGTCATGATGTCTGTATGAAATACAACAGAGTTCTAAACTACAGACCATAAATAACGGCTCCATAAGTGCAGTGGTTTGTTGGTTAAACCATGTGATTTGTTTTTGCGATATTGAACGTTAAAATCTGAGCACCTTTTCCAGGAATTTAGGTAGTTTTTGGCAAATAATGTGACTTAATAAACTCTAAACACACAAACACTAGATAATATATTACAAAGTCATTTCCCCAATTCTTCCCAGGGACCCAATCAAAGACGATATAATACAGCAAGCAGGAGGAGGGTGTAGGGGGGAGTCACCTTTGACCCTTGACCTCTAACCCCAGAAATGAATGACGGCAGGCACTTGAATGTCGTGGCTTCCTGTTTGTTTGTTTGAACTAGTCTGCTGAGTTGATAGTCCTCACACAAGGTTGCGTGCTCCGGATGGAAGTTGTATCTAAGTACAGATCTAGGATCAGCTTACCCCCAGATCCTAACCTAAACCATTAGGGGATGAAATACAAAACTGGCCCTAGATCAATGTCTACATGCAACTTCTTCCTCACAGTTCAGTAAGAGAAGGAGGCGGGACTAGCAATGACTTCACCCTCGTCCCCTCAGGACTCCATCTCATCTCCATCGAATGGCAGGGGCTCGAAACTGCAAACCTCCTCATACGTCAACCCTGGGAGAGGGAGAGGGAAAACAAGAGAATCAGAGGTCAGTAGACTTGTTCAGCACAGAGTTAAAGAAGAGTATTTTGTTATGTCCACCTACTTTTCCACTCCTCTATCTCCAGCTCTCTGCTCTCGAAGCTCTGGTCGTATGGCTCGGACTCTGGCTCATCGTCAGGGTCATGGTACTGGGAGAAGTAGGGGTGGGCCAGGGCCTCGGACGCTGTGATTCGCTTATCAGTGTCCAGAACCAGCATCTTCTCTAACAGATCCACCGCTAGTGGCAGAGAAGGGGTTGGGAGAAAGGGATTGGAAACAGAGTGCGTCTGATTAGACAGTGTGAGGGAGTGCGTCTGATTAGACCGTGTGAGGGAGTGCGTCTGATTAGACCGTGTGAGGGAGTGCGTCTGATTAGACCGTGTGAGGGAGTGCGATTGATTGTGAGGGAGTGCCGTGACCGTGAGGGAGTGCGTCTGATTAGACCGTGAGGGAGTGCGTCTGATTAGACCGTGTGAGGGAGTGCGTCTGATTAGACCGTGTGAGGGAGTGCGTCTGATTAGACAGTGTGAGGGAGTGCGTCTGATTAGACAGTGTGAGGGAGTGCGTCTGATTAGACAGTGTGAGGGAGTGCGTCTGATTAGACAGTGTGAGGGAGTGCGTCTGATTAGACAGTGTGAGGGAGTGCGTCTGATTAGACAGTGTGAGGGAGTGCGTCTGATTAGACAGTGTGAGGGAGTGCGTCTGATTAGACAGTGTGAGGGAGTGCGTCTGATTAGACAGTGTGAGGGAGTGCGTCTGATTAGACAGTGTGAGGGAGTGCGTCTGATTAGACAGTGTGAGGGAGTGCGTCTGATTAGACAGTGTGAGGGAGTGCGTCTGATTAGACAGTGTGAGGGAGTGCGTCTGATTAGACAGTGTGAGGGAGTGCGTCTGATTAGACAGTGTGAGGGAGTGCGTCTGATTAGACAGTGTGAGGGAGTGCGTCTGATTAGACAGTGTGAGGGAGTGCGTCTGATTAGACAGTGTGAGGGAGTGCGTCTGATTAGACAGTGTGAGGGAGTGCGTCTGATTAGACAGTGTGAGGGAGTGCGTCTGATTAGACAGTGTGAGGGAGTGCGTCTGATTAGACAGTGTGAGGGAGTGCGTCTGATTAGACAGTGTGAGGGAGTGCGTCTGATTAGACAGTGTGAGGGAGTGCGTCTGATTAGACAGTGTGAGGGAGTGCGTCTGATTAGACAGTGTGAGGGAGTGCGTCTGATTAGACAGTGTGAGGGAGTGCGTCTGATTAGACAGTGTGAGGGAGTGCGTCTGATTAGACAGTGTGAGGGAGTGTGATTAGACCGTGAGGGAGTGCGTCTGATTAGACAGTGTGAGGGAGTGCGTCTGATTAGACAGTGTGAGGGAGTGCGTCTGATTAGACCGTGTGAGGGAGTGCGTCTGATTAGACCGTGTGAGGGAGTGCGTCTGATTAGACAGTGTGAGGGAGTGCGTCTGATTAGACCGTGTGAGGGAGTGCGTCTGATTAGACCGTGTGAGGGAGTGCGTCTGATTAGACCGTGTGAGGGAGTGCGTCTGATTAGACCGTGTGAGGGAGTGCGTCTGATTAGACAGTGTGAGGGAGTGCGTCTGATTAGACCGTGTGAGGGAGTGCGTCTGATTAGACCGTGTGAGGGAGTGCGTCTGATTAGACCGTGTGAGGGAGTGCGTCTGATTAGACAGTGTGAGGGAGTGCGTCTGATTAGACAGTGTGAGGGAGTGCGTCTGATTAGACAGTGTGAGGGAGTGCGTCTGATTAGACAGTGTGAGGGAGTGCGTCTGATTAGACAGTGTGAGGGAGTGTGAACATTCCACTAGACAAACAGACAACCTTCTTTCTTACTGGGTAATATCAAAAGATGGACAGTATAAATGCTGTGTGTTAAACAGTGTGTATGTGTGTACATATATTCCACTACACAGACGAGCCCATTATTACCTAGTGGGTTAGCGCCAACAAAGACATCAGTAAAGTTCCTCTTGAGCATCTGGGGAAGGGAGTTGATGTAGTTTCTGGCCTGTCAAAGATACACACATAGCGGCTCAAAAACACACTGGATAGAGAACACAGAATTGACTTCAACTCTTCCCACTGTTTCTGAAAGTGATCCCCCACAGGACGGCTGTGAAGATAGCTTTCTGTACACTTAGGGCCAAAACTTGATCAGAATGCGTAAATCATGCAATGGGGCGGCAGCGTAGCCTAGTGGTTAGAGCGCTGGACTAGTAACCGGAAGGTTGCAAGTTCAAACCCCCGAGCTGACAACGTACAAATCTGTCGTTCTACCCCTGAACAGGCAGTTAACCCACTGTTTCTAGGCTGTCATTGTAAATAAGAATTTGTTCTTAACTGACTTGCCTAGTTAAATAAAGGTAAAAGAAATAATAATTTTTGATGCCAATGGGAGGAGGACGTGTCAGTTACGGGCACAGTGGATGTACGGGTAACTGCCAAAATAAAGGAAACACTTGAGTAAACAAAGGGATAAAAAAGTATATTGAAAGCAGGTGCTTCCACACAGGTGTGGTTCCTGAGTTAATTAAGCAATTAACATCCCATCATGCTTAGGGTCATCTATTAAAAAATAAATCACCTAATCATATTTAATTAAATGTTTATCTACGTTGAAAATTCTTATACCACATTTCCAAACTTTTTAGGAGATCATGTCAACAACTTCCTTGTTCTGTTTTTATACTTGGAGATTACTTTTTGGAACTTTGTGCTCCATTTTGCCTGACTGCTGCCTCAAACAGTCACTGCTCAAAATGATAAGTGCATCTTCTCTTTGGGCATGCTTGGAATCCAATAATATATGCATGGACTATCATTTTTCTGGGCAGGTATGCATATTGAAGTATCAACTCAACCTTAAATAGCTTTACTGATAAAAAACAAACAAACTGAGATCTCAGTGACTTTAAAAACGGGGGTCTCAAAGGAGCACAGGGGGGTTTAAAGGGTGTGTGTGTGTGTGTGTGTGTGTGTGTGTGTGTGCGTCTCAGTCACCAGATCTCAACCCAATTGAACACTAATAGAAGATTCTGGAAGCAGCACCTGAGACAGCGTTTTCCACCACCATCAACAAAACACCAAATGATGGAATTTCTCATGGAAGAACTGTGTCAGCATCCCTCCAATAGAGTCCCAGACACTTGTAGAATCTATATCAAGGTGCATTGATGCTGTTCTGGCTGGTGGTGAGCCGACGCCCTATTAAGACACTCTATGCCACTAGCATAGTTAGTGTAGTCAGCTCAGCTATCACCATTGAGACCGTGTCTGTGCCTCGACCTAGGTTGGGCAAAACTAAACATGGCGGTGTTCGCCTTAGCAATCTCACTAGGATAATGACCACCTCCATTCCTGTCATTACTGAAAGAGATCATGATATCTCACATCTCAAAATAGGGCTACTTAATGTTAGATCCCTTACTTCAAAGGCAATTATAGTCAATGAACTAATCACTGATCATAATCTTGATGTGATTGGCCTGACTGAAACATGGCTTAAGCCTGATGAATTTACTGTGTTAAATGAGGCCTCACCTCCTGGCTACACTAGTGACCATATCCCCCGTGCATCCCGCAAAGGCGGAGGTGTTGCCAACATTTACGATAGCAAATTTCAATTTACAAAAAAAAAAAAAAAACGTTTTCGTCTTTTGAGCTTCTAGTCATGAAATCTATGCAGCCTACTCAATCACTTTTTATAGCTACTGTTTACAGGCCTCCTGGGCCATATACAGCGTTTCTCACTGAGTTCCCTGAATTCCTATCAGACCTTGTAGTCATTGCAGATAATATTCTAATCTTTGGTGACTTTAATATTCACATGGAAAAGTCCACAGACCCACTCCAAAAGGCTTTCGGAGCCATCATCGACTCAGTGGGTTTTGTCCAACATGTCTCTGGACCCACTCACTCTCACAGTCATACGCTGGACCTAGTTTTGTCCCATGGAATAAATGTTGTGGATCTTAATGTTTTTCCTCATTATCCTGGACTATCGGACCACCATTTTATTACGTTTGCAATTGCAACAAATAATCTGCTCAGACCCCAACCAAGGAACATCAAAAGTCGTGCTATAAATTCACAGACAACACAAAGATTCCTTGATGCCCTTCCAGACTCCCTCTGCCTACCCAAGGACGCCAGAGGACAAAAATCCGTTAACCACCTAACTGAGGATCTCAATTTAACCTTGCGCAATACCCTAGATGCAGTTGCACCCCTAAAAACTAAAAAAATGTCTCATAAGAAACTAGCTCCCTGGTACACAGAAAATACCCGAGCTCTGAAGCAAGCTTCCAGAAAATTGGAACGGAAATGGCGCCACACCAAACTGGAAGTCTTCCGACTAGCTTGGAAGGACGGTACCGTGCAGTACCGAAGAGCCCTTACTGCTGCTCGATCGTCCTATTTTTCTAACTTAATTGAGGAAAATAAGAACAATCCGAAATTCCTTTTTGATACTGTGGCAAAGCTAACTAAAAAGCAGCATTCCCCAAGAGAGGATGACTTGCACTTTAGCAGTGATAAATTCATGAACTTCTTTGAGGAAAAGATTATGATTATTAGAAAGCAAATTACGGACTCCTCTTTAAACCTGCGTATTCCTCCAAACCTCAGTTGTCCTGAGTCTGCACAACACTGCCAGGACCTAGGATCAAGAGAGACGCTCAAGTGTTTTAGTACTATATCTCTTGACACAATGATGAAAATAATCATGGCCTCTAAACCTTCAAGCTGTATACTGGACCCTATTCCAACTAAACTACTGAAAGAGCTGCTTCCTGTGCTTGGCCCTCCTATGTTGAACATAATAAACGGCTCTCTATCCACTGGATGTGTACCAAACTCACTAAAAGTGGCAGTAATAAAGCCTCTCTTGAAAAAGCCAAACCTTGACCCAGAAAATATAAAAACTATCGGCCTATATCGAATCTTCCATTCCTCTCAAAGATTTTAGAGAAGGCTGTTGCGCAGCAACTCACTGCCTTCCTGAAGACAAACAATGTATACGAAATGCTTCAGTCTGGTTTTAGACCCCATCATAGCACTGAGACGGCACTTGTGAAGGTGGTAAATGACATTTTGATGGCATCGGACCGAGGCTCTGCATCTGTCCTCGTGCTCCTAGACCTTAGTGCTGCTTTTGATACCATCGATCACCACATTCTTTTGGAGAGATTGGAAACCCAAATTGGTCTACACGGACATGTTCTGGCCTGGTTTAGGTCTTATCTGTCGGAAAGATATCAGTTTGTCTCTGTGAATGGTTTGTCCTCTGACAAATCAACTGTACATTTCGGTGTTCCTCAAGGTTCTGTTTTAGGACCACTATTGTTTTCACTATATATTTTACCTCTTGGGGATGTTATTCGAAAACATAATGTAAACTTTCACTGCTATGCGGATGACACACAGCTGTACATTTCAATGAAACATGGTGAAGCCCCAAAATTGCCCTCGCTAGAAGCATGTGTTTCAGACATAAGGAAGTGGATGGCTGCAAACTTTCTACTATTAAACTCGGACAAAACAGAGATGCTTGTTCTAGGTCCCAAGAAACAAAGAGATCTTCTGTTGAATCTGACAATTAATCTTAATGGTTGTACAGTCGTCTCAAATAAAACTGTGAAGGACCATATCAAGACCATTTCGAGGACAGCTTTTTTCCATCTACGTAACATTGCAAAAATCAGAAACTTTCTGTCCAAAAATGATGCAGAAAAATTAATCCATGCTTTTGTCACTTCTAGGTTAGACTACTGCAATGCTCTATTTTCCGGCTACAGCACTAAATAAACTTCAGTTAGTGCTAAATACGGCTGCTAGAATCCTGACTAGAACCAAAAAATTTGATCATATTACTCCAGTGCTAGCCTCTCTACACTGGCTTCCTGTCAAAGCAAGGGCTGATTTCAAGGTTTTACTGCTAACCTACAAAGCATTACATGGGCTTGCTCCTACCTACCTCTCTGATTTGGTCCTGCCGTACATACCTACACGTACGCTACGGTCACAAGACGCAGGCCTCCTAATTGTCCCTAGAATTTCTAAGCAAACAGCTGGAGGCAGGGCTTTCTCCTATAGAGCTCCATTTTTATGGAACGGTCTGCCTACCCATGTCAGAGACGCAAACTCGGTCTCAACCTTTAAGTCTTTACTGAAGACTCATCTCTTCAGTGGGTCATATGATTGAGTGTAGTCTGGCCCAGGAGTGGGAAGATGAACGGAAAGGCTCTGGAGCAACGAACCGCCCTTGCTGTCTCTGCCTGGCCGGTTCCCCTCTTTTCACTGGGATTCTTTGCCTCTAACCCTGTTACGGGGCTGAGTCACTGGCTTGCTGGGGCTCTCTCGTGCCGTCCCTGGGGGGTGCGTCACCTGGGTGGGTTGATTCACTGTTGTGGTCGGCCTGTCTGGGTCCCCCCTTGGGTTGTACCGTGTCGGAGATCTTTGTGGGCTATACTCGGCCTTGTCTCAGGATGGTAAGTTGGTGGTTGAAGATTTCCCTCTAGTGGTGTGGGGGCTGTGCTTTGGCAAAGTGGGTGGGGTTATATCCTTCCTGTTTGGCCCTGTCCGGGGTGTCCTCGGATGGGGCCACAGTGTCTCCTGACCCCTCCTGTCTCAGCCTCCAGTATTTATGCTGCAGTAGTTTATGTGTCGGGGGCTAGGGTCAGTTTGTTTATCTGGAGTACTTCTCCTGTCCTATTCAGGTGTCCTGTGTGAATCTAAGTGTGCGTTCTCTAATTCTCTCCTTCTCTCTTTCTTTCTCTCTCTCGGAGGACCTGAGCCCTAGGACCATGCCCCAGGACTACCTGACATGATGACTCCTTGCTGTCCCCAGTCCACCTGGCCATGCTGCTGCTCCAGTTTCAACTGACCTGAGCCCTAGGACCGTGCCCCAGGACTACCTGACATGATGGCTCCTTGCTGTCCCCAGTCCACCTGACTGTGCTGCTGCTCCAGTTTCAACTGTTCTGCCTTATTATTATTTGACCATGCTGGTCATTTATGAACATTTGAACATCTTGGTCATGTTCTGTTATAATCTCTACCCGGCACAGCCAGAAGAGGACTGGCCACCCCACATAGCCCGGTTCCTCTCTAGGTTTCTTCCTAGGTTTTGGCCTTTCTAGGGAGTTTTTCCTAGCCACCGTGCTTTTACACCTGCATTGTTTGCTGTTTGGGGTTTTAGGCTGGGTTTCTGTACAGCACTTTGAGATATCAGCTGATGTACGAAGGGCTATATAAATAAATTTGATTTGATTTGATTTATGTTGGTGTTTCCTTTATTTTTTGACAGTTACCAGGAATTAGGGTTTTCTGGGAAGTGGTGACATCAGAGACAAACGGCAGAGTTGTGCAGAGAGAGGGTGGGAAGAGCTCTGCAGAGAGAGGGTGGGAAGAGCTCTGCAGAGTGAGGGTGGGAAGAGCTCTGCAGAGTGAGGGTGGGAAGAGCTCTGCAGAGTGAGGGTGGGAAGAGCTCTGCAGAGTGAGGGTGGGAAGAGCTCTGCAGAGTGAGGGTGGGAAGAGCTCTGCAGAGTGAGGGTGGGAAGAGCTCTGCAGAGTGAGGGTGGGAAGAGCTCTGCAGAGTGAGGGTGGGAAGAGCTCTGCAGAGTGAGGCTCTGTGGGAAGAGCTCTGCAGAGTGAGGGTGGGAAGAGCTCTGCAGAGTGAGGGTGGGAAGAGCTCTGCAGAGTGAGGGTGGGAAGAGCTCTGCAGAGTGAGGGTGGGAAGAGCTCTGCAGAGTGAGGGTGGGAAGAGCTCTGCAGAGTGGAACAAAATTCTAGGGGAATATTGTCATCAAAACAAAAAATAGCAAGGTTGATTGGCTTTCAGAGGGAAAAGGGCATTGGTTGATGTTGTGACTCCAATTCTGTCTCTGCCTGGGTTCCGTGGACAGAGAGCAATATCAAATCAGAGTTTGTCACATGACAGAATACAACAGGTGTAAACCATACAGTGAAATGCTTACGTACAAGCCCTTCCTCAACAATAAAGAGTTCAAGATCAAAAGGTGAGAAAAAAAAAAAAATCAACCTTCGTAGCATGTCTTACAATTTTCTTTTCTTAAACATCCCACTTTGGTCTGGATGTGTCAATGTGTAGTTCACACAAACATAATCTATGAGCAGAATTACTGACTTACCTCAATTAGCCACGAAATCCCTAGTTTGAAAGAGAGTGTTTTCTGGAATCTGTGCGTTATCATTTCCCCCCACATGGGCCAGCCCCTTAGCAAGTAGTTTCAACCAATGAGCTGCAGCCCCTCGCCATCTGAGCGACAGCTAGCAAGACGCACACACAGCAGAGTGAGAGAGGGCATTGACGTGGTGCACATACAGTGTCTATAGAAAATATACACCCCTTTTAACTTTTTTCACATTTTGTTGAGTTGCAAAGTGGGATTGAAATAGATGTAATTGCAATTATTTCGTCATTGAGCTACAGTACACAAAATACTCCAAGTAAAAGTGAAAGAAAATACTACACACTTTTACAAATTAAATACCTAAAATATAGTTTTGTTTAGGCAAGAAAATAAACAGGCACCAGCAAAATCCTACAGCAAATCTTCAGTCTGCTTTACACCAGACATGGGGAGATGAATTTACCAGGACAATAACCTACAACACAAAGCCAAATCTACACTGGAGTTGCTTACCAAGAAGACAGTGAATGTTCCTGAGTGGCCAAGTTACAGTTTTGACTTAAATCTGCTTGAGAATCTATGGCAAGACATGAAGAATAACAGGCAAATATTACACAATCCAGGTGTGCAACGCTCTTATGAAACTCCCAAGAGTACTTATCTAACCAAGGTATAATAGCATTTTAATTTTCATTCACCTTTATTTAACTTTTTAAAATCTATTTTTCTTCCACTTTGACAAGAGTATTTTGTGTAGATTTTTTACAAAAAAATGTACAATTAAATAAATTTTTATCCCACTAAGTAAGACAATAAAATGCCCCAAGGGGGGGGGGTGTAGACTTTCTATGGGCACTGTATCGGCACATATGTGACGTAGTACGCAATTTCCGGGGACCACGTTTGCCCCGTGAGCTTTCAGAACTACAGGCTAAAAAGTATACAAAAGTACTGGAGAATCTCTTTAAAAAAGGAAACAACATGGGACTTGTGGGAAGCTGCAGCCTGGATGAAGTGGAGGGACCTGGGAAGGACATGTCGTAGTGCCTCACCTCGTGGCTGGGCATCTGGCTAATGAGACAGGCCGGGGGCGTTCCTGTTAGCCTCATGATCTGCTGCAGCTGGTTTATATCTTTCAGGCTCAGGGTCAAGGGTCACACATCATTCTGTCACACAGGTCAAAGTGTCCCTAAACTACAGTTGACGTCAGAGGTTTACATACACTTAGGTTGGAGTCATTAAAAAAAAACCTCATTTTTCAACCACTCCACAAATATCTTGTTAACAAACTATAGTTTTGGTAAGTCGGTTAGGACATCTACTTTGTGCATGACACAAGTCATTTTTCCAACAATTGTTTACAGACATATTATTTTACTTATATTTCACTGTGTCACAATTCCAGTGGGTCAGAAGTTTACATACACTAAGTTGACTGTGCCTTTAAACATCTTGGAAAATTCCAGAATATGATGTCATGGCTTTAGAAGCTTCTGATAGGCTAATTGACATCATTTGAGTCAATTGGAGGTGTAACTGTGGATGTCTTTCAAGGTCTACCTTCAGACTCAGTGCCTCTTTGCTTGACATCATGGGAAAATCTAAAGAAATCAGCCAAGACCTCAGAAAATAAATTGTAGACCTCCAGAAGTCTGGTTTCCAAACTCCTGAAGGTACCACGTTCATCTGTACAAACAATAGTACGCAAGTATAAACACCATGGGACCACGCAGCCATCATATCGCTCAGGAAGGAGATGAGTTCTGTCTTTTAGAGATGAATGCACTTTGGTGTGAAAAGTGCAAATCAATCCCAGAACAACAGCAAAGGACCCTGTGAAGATGCTGGAGGAAACAGGTACAAAAGTGTCTATATCCACAGTAAAACGAGTCCTATATATCGACATAACCTGAAAGGCCGCTGAGCAAGGAAGAAGCCACTGCTCCAAAACCGGCATAAAAAAGCCAGACTACGGTTTGCAACTGCACATGGGGACAAAGATCGTACTTTTTGGAGAAATTTCCTCTGGTCTGATGAAACAAAAATAGAACTGTTTGGCCATAACAACCATCGTTATGTTTGGAGGAAAAAGGGGGAGGCTTGCAAGCCCAAGAACACCATCCCAACCGTGAAGCACAGGGTGGCAGCATCATGTTGTGGGGGTGCTTTGCTACAGGAGGGACTAGATAAGTGTTTCCCAACTCTGATCCTCCAGGACCCCCCACTTCACAAAATAGATGACATCATGAGGAAGGAAAATCACATGGATATATTGAAGCAACATCTCAAGACATCAGTCAGGAAGTTAAAGCTTGGTCGCAAATGTGTCTTCCAAATGGACAATGACCCCAAGCATACTTCCAAAGTTGTGGCAAAATGGCTTTTAGGACAACAAAGCCCTGACCTCAATCCTATAGAACATTTGTGGGCAGAACTGAAAAAGTGTGTGCGAGCAAGGAGGCCTACTAACCTGACTCAGTTACACCAGCTCTGTCAGGAGGAATGGGCCAAAATTTACCCAACTTATTGTGGGAAGCTTGTGGAAGGCTACCCGAAATGTTTGACCCAAGTTAAACAATTTAAAGGCAATGCTACCAAATAATAATTGAGTGTATTTAAACTTCTGACCCACTGGGAATGTGATGAAATAAATAAAAGCTGAAATAAATTACTATTATTCTGACATTTCACATTCTTCAAATAAAGTGGTGATCCTAACTGACCTAAGACAGGGAATGTTTACTAGGATTAAATGTCAGGAATTGTATGCATCTTTGTTTCACCGTGGGTATGAGGTGCCTCTCCTGGTATGCATCTTTGTTTCACCGTGGGTATGAGGTACCTCTCCTTGTATCTCTGTTTCACCGTGGGTATGAGGTGCCTCTCCTGGTATGCATCTTTGTTTCACCGTGGGTATGAGGTGCCTCTCCTGGTATGCATCTTTGTTTCACCGTGGGTATGAGGTGCCTCTCCTGGTATGCATCTTTGTTTCACCGTGGGTATGAGGTACCTCTCCTTGTATCTCTGTTTCACCGTGCCTCTCCTGGTATGCATCTTTGTTTCACCGTGGGTATGAGGTGCCTCTCCTGGTATCTCTTTGTTTCACCGTGGGTATGAGGTGCCTCTCCTGGTATGCATCTTTGTTTCACCGTGGGTATGAGGTGCCTCTCCTGGTATGCATCTTTGTTTCACCGTGGGTATGAGGTACCTCTCCTTGTATCTCTGTTTCACCGTGGGTATGAGGTGCCTCTCCTGGTATGCATCTTTGTTTCACCGTGGGTATGAGGTACCTCTCCTCGCATCTCTGTTTCACCGTGGGTATGAGGTACCTCTCCTTGTATGCATCTCTGTTTCACCGTGGGTATGAGGTGCCTCTCCTTGCATCTCTGTTTCACCGTGGGTATGAGGTACCTCTCCTTGTATCTCTGTTTCACCGTGGGTATGAGGTACCTCTCCTTGTATCTCTGTTTCACTGTGGGTATGAGGTGCCTCTCCTTGTATCTCTGTTTCACCGTGGGTATGAGGTGCCTCTCCTTGTATCTCTGTTTCACCGTGGGTATGAGGTACATCTCCTTGTATCTCTGTTTCACCGTGGGTATGAGGTGCCTCTCCTTGTATGCATCTCTGTTTCACCGTGGGTATGAGGTACCTCTCCTTGTATGCATCTCTGTTTCACCGTGGGTATGAGGTGCCTCTCCTTGTATCTGTTTCACCGTGGGTATGAGGTGCCTCTCCTGGTATGCATCTTTGTTTCACCGTGGGTATGAGGTACCTCTCCTTGTATCTCTGTTTCACCGTGGGTATGAGGTGCCTCTCCTTGTATGCATCTCTGTTTCACCGTGGGTATGAGGTGCCTCTCCTGGTATGCATCTTTGTTTCACCGTGGGTATGAGGTACCTCTCCTTGTATCTCTGTTTCACCGTGGGTATGAGGTGCCTCTCCTTGTATGCATCTCTGTTTCACCGTGGGTATGAGGTACCTCTCCTTGTATCTCTGTTTCACCGTGGGTATGAGGTGCCTCTCCTGGTATGCATCTCTGTTTCACCGTGGGTATGAGGTGCCTCTCCTTGTATCTCTGTTTCACCGTGGGTATGAGGTGCCTCTCCTGGTATGCATCTTTGTTTCACCGTGGGTATGAGGTACCTCTCCTTGTATCTCTGTTTCACCGTGGGTATGAGGTGCCTCTCCTGGTATGCATCTCTGTTTCACCGTGGGTATGAGGTGCCTCTCCTGGTATGCATCTCTGTTTCACCGTGGGTATGAGGTGCCTCTCCTGTTATGCATCTCTGTTTCACCGTGGGTATGAGGTGCCTCTCCTGGTATGCATCTTTGTTTCACCGTGGGTATGAGGTGCCTCTCCTGGTATGCATCTTTGTTTCACCGTGGGTATGAGGTACCTCTCCTTGTATCTCTGTTTCACCGTGGGTATGAGGTACATCTCCTTGTATCTCTGTTTCACCGTGGGTATGAGGTGCCTCTCCTTGTATCTCTGTTTCACCGTGGGTATGAGGTACGTCTCCTTGTATCTCTGTTTCACCGTGGGTATGAGGTGCCTCTCCTTGTATCTCTGTTTCACCGTGGGTATGAGGTGCCTCTCCTGGTATGCATATCTGTTTCACCGTGGGTATGAGGTGCCTCTCCTGGTATGCATCTCTGTTTCACCGTGGGTATGAGGTACCTCTCCTTGTATCTCTGTTTCACCGTGGGTATGAGGTGCCTCTCCTGGTATGCATCTTTGTTTCACCGTGGGTATGAGGTACCTCTCCTTGTATGCATCTTTGTTTCACCGTGGGTATGAGGTGCCTCTCCTGGTATGCATCTCTGTTTCACCGTGGGTATGAGGTACCTCTCCTTGTATGCATCTTTGTTTCACCGTGGGTATGAGGTACCTCTCCTTGTATCTCTGTTTCACCGTGGGTATGCCTCTCCTGGTATGCATCTTTGTTTCACCGTGGGTATGAGGTGCATCTCTCCTTGTATCTCTGTTTCACCGTGGGTATGAGGTGCCTCTCCTTGTATCTCTGTTTCACCGTGGGTATGAGGTACCTCTCCTTGTATCTGTTTCACCGTGGGTATGAGGTACCTCTCCTTGTATCTGTTTCACCGTGGGTATGAGGTACCTCTCCTTGTATCTCTGTTTCACCGTGGGTATGAGGTGCCTCTCCTTGTATCTCTGTTTCACCGTGGGTATGAGGTGCCTCTCCTTGTATGCATCTTTGTTTCACCGTGGGTATGAGGTACCTCTCCTTGTATCTCTGTTTCACCGTGGGTATGAGGTGCCTCTCCTTGTATGCATCTTTGTTTCACCGTGGGTATGAGGTACCTCTCCTTGTATCTCTGTTTCACCGTGGGTATGAGGTGCCTCTCCTTGTATCTCTGTTTCACCGTGGGTATGAGGTGCCTCTCCTTGTATCTCTGTTTCACCGTGGGTATGAGGTACCTCTCCTTGTATCTGTTTCACCGTGGGTATGAGGTACCTCTCCTTGTATCTGTTTCACCGTGGGTATGAGGTACCTCTCCTTGTATCTCTGTTTCACCGTGGGTATGAGGTGCCTCTCCTGGTATGCATCTCTGTTTCACCGTGGGTATGAGGTGCCTCTCCTTGTATGCATCTTTGTTTCACCGTGGGTATGAGGTGCCTCTCCTTGTATCTCTGTTTCACCGTGGGTATGAGGTGCCTCTCCTGGTATGCATCTTTGTTTCACCGTGGGTATGAGGTGCCTCTCCTTGTATCTCTGTTTCACCGTGGGTATGAGGTGCCTCTCCTTGTATCTCTGTTTCACCGTGGGTATGAGGTACCTCTCCTTGTATCTGTTTCACCGTGGGTATGAGGTACCTCTCCTTGTATCTGTTTCACCGTGGGTATGAGGTACCTCTCCTTGTATCTGTTTCACCGTGGGTATGAGGTACCTCTCCTTGTATCTCTGTTTCACCGTGGGTATGAGGTGCCTCTCCTTGTATCTCTGTTTCACCGTGGGTATGAGGTGCCTCTCCTTGTATGTATCTGTTTCACCGTGGGTATGAGGTGCCTCTCCTGTATCTCTGTTTCACCGTGGGTATGAGGTGCCTCTCCTTGTATCTCTGTTTCACCGTGGGTATGAGGTACCTCTCCTTGTATCTCTGTTTCACCGTGGGTATGAGGTACCTCTCCTTGTATCTCTGTTTCACCGTGGGTATGAGGTACCTCTCCTTGTATGCATCTGTTTCACCGTGGGTAGGTATCTCTGTTTCACCGTGGGTATGAGGTGCCTCTCCTTGTATCTCTGTTTCACCGTGGGTATGAGGTGCCTCTCCTTGTATGCATCTTTGTTTCACCGTGGGTATGAGGTACCTCTCCTTGTATCTCTGTTTCACCGTGGGTATGAGGTGCCTCTCCTTGTATGCATCTTTGTTTCACCGTGGGTATGAGGTACCTCTCCTTGTATCTCTGTTTCACCGTGGGTATGAGGTGCCTCTCCTTGTATCTCTGTTTCACCGTGGGTATGAGGTGCCTCTCCTTGTATCTCTGTTTCACCGTGGGTCTCCTTGTATGTTTCACCGGTACCTCTCCTTGTATCTGTTTCACCGTGGGTATGAGGTACCTCTCCTTGTATCTGTTTCACCGTGGGTATGAGGTACCTCTCCTTGTATCTCTGTTTCACCGTGGGTATGAGGTGCCTCTCCTGGTATGCATCTCTGTTTCACCGTGGGTATGAGGTGCCTCTCCTTGTATGCATCTTTGTTTCACCGTGGGTATGAGGTGCCTCTCCTTGTATCTCTGTTTCACCGTGGGTATGAGGTGCCTCTCCTGGTATGCATCTTTGTTTCACCGTGGGTATGAGGTGCCTCTCCTTGTATCTCTGTTTCACCGTGGGTATGAGGTGCCTCTCCTTGTATCTCTGTTTCACCGTGGGTATGAGGTACCTCTCCTTGTATCTGTTTCACCGTGGGTATGAGGTACCTCTCCTTGTATCTGTTTCACCGTGGGTATGAGGTACCTCTCCTTGTATCTGTTTCACCGTGGGTATGAGGTACCTCTCCTTGTATCTGTTTCACCGTGGGTATGAGGTACCTCTCCTTGTATCCGTTTCACCGTGGGTATGAGGTGCCTCTCCTTGTATCTCTGTTTCACCGTGGGTATGAGGTACCTCTCCTTGTATCTGTTTCACCGTGGGTATGAGGTACCTCTCCTTGTATCTGTTTCACCGTGGGTATGAGGTGCCTCTCCTTGTATGCATCTCTGTTTCGACGCCAAACATGCCGATGCTGTATCTGACCAAAACTTTACATTTTGGTCTCATCTGACGCACCTTCTTCCAGTCATAAGTTAAATGAGGTTTGGCAAACTCCAAGTTCCTGTGCCTGTGTCTTGGGGTCAGAAAGGGGTTTCTTCTAGCAGCCCTTCCAAAGAGCCTGTGGTTGTGAAGGTGGCGTCTGATGGTGCTTCTTGAAACCCGGTGTCCCCAAGACCCCACCAAGGCCTGCAAATCTTTCAGTGATTCTTGGGGATTTTGTTGATTCTCTCACGATCCTCCTCCCTATCCTGGGGGGCAAAATGCATGTGTCCTCTACCCGTGAGGTTTTTCATATCTTTAGAATTTGTAAATAATTCCCCTGACAGTTCTCAGTGGAATATTCAATTGTTTGTGGATCTTCTTGTAGCCATGACCAGATTTATGAAGGTCTACGACCATCTTTCTCTTTTCAACTGCCAGTTCTTTTGTTTTCTTCATGGTGTTGGACGACAAAGGGATATTGCATGTGTGTTCTAGTTTTTATACCCTAGTGAAACAGGAAATGATGTAATGGCTCAATATAGTTCCTTAAAGACTTCCTGGTTTAATTTTGGTAGATGTTATTTACAATAATCTTTAAGGGTGCCATTAATTGTGAAACCTTGATTTAGAGGACATTAACTTTTAATTAAATTAATAAATTATTTTGGTTGGTTCCATTGAAACATGAATAAAGTACAGTATTTTTCACACGGAATTTTGAGTCTCTCTATAATCATATTGTTTATATTTTTTAAGGATTGTTTGTGCATTGCCAGTCAGGGTTGCCAGTAATTTTGTAGGCCCATAAACTGTAGGCCCATAAACATGTATATGTATATATAGGCCCATTAAAATGTACACATACTTCCTATCTTGTTTTAGATGTTCAAGAGTGGGCTTATTTTTTCTCTCTCTATTTTTTAACCCCCTTTTTCTATCTTGTTTCATCGTTGCAACTTTCCAATGGGCTCGGGAGACGAAGATCGAGTCATGCGTCCTCCAAAACATGACCCGCCTAACTCTGAAGACAACTGAACTAATGTGTCGGAGGAAACACCATTCAACTGACGACCAAGGATCAGCCTGCAGGCGCCAGGCCCACCACAAGGAGTCGCTATGAGCCAAGTAAAACCACCCCCACCCGGCCAAACCCTCCCACGCTGGGCCAATTGTACGCCGCCCTATGGGGCTCCCGATCACGGCCGGTTGTGATATAGCCCCGGTTCGAACCCGGGTCTGTAGTGACACCTCTAGCACTGCAATGCCCCCAAAAATATTATTTTCCCCCAAATAATAATTTCCCAAACAAACAAAACAATGAAACCTCCCCCCAAATTGATCGCGGGCAAGATCCATATGTTACCCACCCTTGATGTAGGGGTTAGGGGTCAATATTGAATTTGTCCATTAGAACTTTTCTCCGTCACCATGACGACAGTGAAAGGATACGGTCGGTGCCGGGGAATAACGTTCGTCCAGTGAGCAGCTCTGCCATGATGCAGCCGACTGACCAGATGTCCACTACAACAACAAAAACATTGTTACCATCCATTCATGTAGTTGTCGGTTTTCTTGTGTGTGTGTGTGTGTGTGTGTGTGTGTGTGTGTGTGTGTGTGTGTGTGTGTGTGTGTGTGTGTGTGTACCAGGTGTGTGTTGTATCTGTCATGTTGTAGTGATAGTTAGTATATTATCACCTGTCATGTTGTAGTGATAGTTAGTATATCATTACCTGTCATGTTGTAGTGATAGTTAGTATATCATTAACTGTCATGTTGTAGTGATAGTTAGTATATCATTACCTGTCATGTTGTAGTGATAGTTAGTATATCATTACCTGTCATGTTGTAGTGATAGTTAGTATATCATTACCTGTCATGTTGTAGTGCATCCAGTTCAACATGATTAGTATATCATTACCTGTCATGTTGTAGTGCATCCAGTTCAACATGATCTCGGGGGCGCGGTACCACCTGGTCGCTACATAACCAGTCATCTCATCATCAGTGTGTCGCGCCAAACCAAAGTCCAAGATCTGACGGATAAATGAAGAGATAGGTGTGTGTGTGTGTGTGTGTGTGTGTGTGTGTGTGTGTGTGTGTGTGTGTGTGTGTGTGTAGATAGGGTTAGCTTTAAACAAACTCCACAGCAGATTAAATCCTACGCTTCTAACCTTGTGTGTGTGGGTGGAGTGTATTAAAGCCACTCTAATAATAATGAACACACAGTACTGTAAACAGTATTATCCAACAAGAACTATTACTGCTTGTACAAATTGTGTTATTACATGATTTCTGATGCTGATCTGAATGTTGGTGACTGTCAGGTGTTTAATTATTATTATATATATATTTTTTAAAGACAACTACAGTAACATATTGCTTTCTAGCTGGAGAAGAGGAGTTGATCAGAGCAGATGCTATATCTTAATTTGTCCCTGCTTCTCACAGCACCAAGATAATTCTGCAGCAACAGGAAATGTGAATTATTATGTGGATTATAATTAATGTACATTGTTGTAGAGTTTGATACATTTTTCGTTAGGGATAATCAAGCCTGACATTTTAAACCTTTAATACACTACAACAGAGTGATCAGATTAAGACAGCAGATCTATAGGCACTAAGCAGGGTACAGTAGGCCAATAGTTTTTTTATTTTTTTTTACCTTGAGCTCACAGTCCTCATTCACTGCCAGATTACTGGGCTTCAAATCCTGTGGAGAGAGGGAGGGAGAAGGAGAGAGGGAGGGAGGGAGACGAGAGAGAGGGAGGGAGGAGATGGAGAGAGAGGGAGGGAGGAGATGGAGAGAGAGGGAGGGAGGAGATGGAGAGAGAGGGAGGGAGGAGATGGAGAGAGAGGGAGGGAGGAGATGGAGAGAGAGGGAGGGAGGAGATGGAGAGAGGAGACGGAGAGAGAGGGAGGGAGGAGATGGAGAGAGGAGATGGAGAGAGAGGGAGGGAGGAGATGGAGAGAGAGGGAGGGAGGGAGATGGAGAGAGAGGGAGGGAGGAGATGGAGAGAGGAGACGGAGAGAGAGAGGGAGGGAGGGAGAGAGAGAGAGGGAGAGGGAGGGAGACGAGAGAGAGGGAGGGAGGGAGGGAGACGAGAGAGAGGGAGGGAGGGAGGGAGACGAGAGAGAGGGAGGGAGGGAGGGAGGGAGAGGAGGGAGGGAGGGAGAGAGAGGGAGGGAGGGAGGGAGGGAGACGAGAGAGAGGGAGGGAGGGAGGGAGGAGACGAGAGAGAGGGAGGGAGGGAGGGAGGGAGAGAGAGGAGGAGGGAGGGAGGGAGACGAGAGAGAGGGAGGGAGGGAGGGAGACGAGAGAGAGGGAGGGAGGGAGGGAGGGAGGGAGAGAGAGAGGAGGGAGGGAGGGAGGGAGAGAGAGAGAGGGAGGGAGGGAGACGAGAGAGAGAGGGAGGGAGGGAGACGAGAGAGAGAGGAGGGAGGGAGGGAGACGAGGGAGAGGGAGGGGGAGGGAGGGAGACGAGAGAGAGGGAGGGAGGGAGACGAGAGAGAGGGAGGGAGGGAGGGAGACGAGAGAGAGGGAGGGAGGGAGGGAGGGACGAGAGAGAGGGAGGGAGGGAGGGAGACGAGAGAGAGGGAGGGAGGGAGACGAGAGAGAGGGAGGGAGGGAGGGAGACGAGAGAGAGGGAGGGAGGGAGGGAGACGAGAGAGAGGGAGGGAGGGAGACGAGAGAGAGGGAGGGAGGGAGGGAGAGAGAGAGAGGGAGGGAGACGAGAGAGAGGGAGGGAGGGAGACGGAGAGAGAGGGAGGGAGGGAGACGAGAGAGAGGGGGGAGACGGAGAGAGAGGGGGCGAGAGAGAGGGAGGGAGGAGATGGAGAGAGAGGGAGGGAGGAGATGGAGAGAGAGGGAGGGAGGAGATGGAGAGAGAGGGAGGGAGGAGATGGAGAGAGAGGGAGGGAGGAGATGGAGAGAGAGGGAGGGGATGGAGAGAGGGGAGGGAGGAGATGGAGAGAGAGGGAGGGAGGAGATGGAGAGAGAGGGAGGGAGGAGATGGAGAGAGAGGGAGGGAGGAGAGAGAGGGAGGGAGACGAGAGAGAGGGAGGGAGGAGATGGAGAGAGGGGGGGAGACGAGAGAGAGGGAGGGAGGAGATGGAGAGAGAGAGGGACGGAGGGGAGAATATGGAAGGTATTGAGTAATATTCCCTCCCTCCACCCCATGCAAGCTTGATTTAAATATGAAATGTAAATATGATGTAACTTACTCTGTGGATGATGTCTGCTGAATGGATATACTGCAAAACAAAACAACAATTAAGAACACTGCATACCTACGGAACCTTTACCTGCTGCAGCTATGGAAAAACACAGACCAGACAGACAGACAGACAAACAAGACAGACAGGACAGACAGACCTTGAGACCCCTGAGGATCTGGTATATGAGGAATTGCACATGGTCGTCTGTCAGCTTCTGACACTTCACTATGTTGTTGAGGTCCGCCCCCATCAGGTGGGTCACCAGGTAACTGCCAATCAAAAAAGAAAATGGGGAAAAAAAGGAAGACAAGTTGTCACCATGGCAACACAACAAGAGAGAGTATGAAAGAGAGAGAGCATGTCTCCTATGCCAGCACTACAAATTTCAAGCCATAAACACTGCTAAAAGTTTTTACATACCCTTCAGGGTGAACCAGGAAGAGCGTTGTGTGTGTGTTTTTTATTTTACCTTTATTTAACCAGGCAAGTCAGTTAAGAACAAATTCTTATTTTCAATAACGGCCTGGGAACAGTGGGTTAACTGCCTGTTCAGGGGCAGAATGACAGATTTGTACCTTGTCAGCTCGGGGGTTTGAACTTGCAGCCTTCCGGTTACTAGTCCAACGCTCTAACCACTAGGCTACCCTGCCAC